>NC_025997.2:20828454-20872259 GCF_000442705.2 Elaeis guineensis
TCGGATGATGAGTGCCATCTCTTCATCCTGTTCTTCATCTTCAGTGTCATCCGTTTCATAATCAGGCAAAGTTATGAATTTGAGGGCAATGGTTCTTTTCTTTTTGACTTCATCCTCTTGATGTTGCTTCATGCTAAGTTCATGAGTCATCAAGGATCCAAGAAGCTCTTCTAGAGGTAGTGTTCAAGTCCTTTGCTTCTTGGATGGCAGTCACCTTGGCTTCCCAAGTTCTTGGCAGTGACCTGAGAATCTTCCTTACAAGTTCACTGTTAGTATAAGATTTGCCAAGACTCTTCAAACCATTAATTATATCAGTAAAATGAGTAAACATAGCAGTTATGGACTCATCATGCTCCATTTTAAATAATTCATATTTATGTACAAGCATGTTTATTTTAGACTCTTTTACTTGATTTGTTCCCTCATGGGTTACTTCTAACCTATCCCATATTTCTTTAGCAGATGCACAAGTAGAAATGCGATTGAATTCACTTGCATCTAGTGCACAATAAAGAACATTCATGGCTTTGGCATTTAATTGTGCCAATTTCTTGTCAACCTCATCCCATTCTTTCTCGGGTTTGGTTGACTCCTCACCATCTATAATCTTGGTGGGTGTGTGAGGACCATTCACTATGATACTCCACATATCATAGTCGAGTGCTTGTATGAAAATCTTCATCCGAGCTTTCCAATAGGTGTAATTAGACCCATTGAAAAGTGGAGGTCGGTTTGTTGATTGCCCCTCGGCTATAGAAGTACCAACATGGGTTGCCATAGATCTTTGGCTCTTTGATTGTTAGATCAAAGAAGGGCTAGAGCACCGGGCTCTGATACCACTTGTTGCCCAGCTATGCAACCCAAGAGGGGGGGGTGAATTGGGTTTCTAAAAATTTTAGACTTGATTAATTACTTATGATGAATAAGAGAAAGATTTTAATTCAATATTAATTACCTAAAGCAGTATTGCAAGGATATAATAAAGAAATAAGATAAAGCAATAAAGCACACCACAAACACAAGAATTTATAGTGGTTCGGTGCCAACCTTGCACCTACATCCACTCCCCAAGCTCCTACTTGGGAATTTCAATCCACTATACTTGTATTCAACCCGAATACAAAACGTCGGAAACTCCGACACTAGCTATCCCAAGCTAGATCACTTGATTTCCGGGTACAAGTAAACCCAAAACACTCCGATTTCAGGTTCGGGTCAACCTTTTCTTGTTTTGGAAATCCTCCAAAAATAAGAACAAAAAAAAACTCACAAAGAGTAAGAAAATTTAGAGCACAGATTAATACAATAACAGCTCCTTAAATGAGCAAATATAACAATAAAAATTTTACTCAAATGAAGAACCCTTTTTCGGATTTTCTCAAGGTGGATGAACGCTTGAACGAATGCTTGAGAATAGGTTGTTTGTTGATTGAAGATCTCTTGAAAGCTTTGAAAGATCTCTCGATCAAGTTTGAACAATAGGCTTGAAAGATCCTCTCTTTGAATGCTCTTGCTTTTCTCTTTCACAATCTCTCTTGTATATTGTGGATCCTCTCTCTTTTTCTTTTTGGATATTTCGTTGATCTCAGGCTTTTTCGTGCAGATTTCGGATCCTCTCTTGTGTCTTTGATCTCACGTTTGATCTGCTATTTAATCTGCAATTTCTTTCACCATTTTAAGTATTTTACAGCATTAGAAGCAAGAGAAAACAATTTAGGCAGATAAAGAGCCGTTAGAGCAATTTTAGGAAGCATAAAAGGCAATTAAAACAGACACAAAAATAGCCGTTGCTGACATTTTCCATCGCAGGGGTCGACTCATGAGTCGACTCATGCTACAGGAGTCGACTCATGAGTCGACTTCTGTTGCACAGACCAGACAGTCTTGATTTCTGGATTTTTCGGCTCAAATCAGCAGAGGTCGACTCATGAGTCGACTCATGCCTTGTGGGTCGACTCATGAGTCGACTCACAGGTCGTGCCAAGCCAAAAATCCAGCATGCCATGGGAATTTTTTGCGTGCCAGTCAGCTCATAGTGCCATGAGTTGACTCATGAGTCGACTCATGCACTTCAAACCTTCATAACTTCGAAAATATAAGTCCAAAAATAATAAAATTTTTATCAATAGTTTTCAAATCATTTGTTCTATCAAATAATACTATCAAATCAGGATTTTAGTGAAATTATGATTTTGCCCTTGAAGAGCATAAGGACTTTTTCAATTTAAAATTGTTTGTATCCCTTCAATCTGCTTTGTAATCATCAAAATCAATCTAGGAGCAACAGCCAACAACTTCAACCGCAAGTAGACTCCGCCCGGACTCCTACGGGAGCCGGGCTCCGTCCTCAACATCAACCGCTGGTAAGCCTCGTCCGGACTACTACAGGAGCCGAACTTCGCCTTTGACTTTAATTGCAGGAAGACTCCGCCCGGACTCCTACGGGAGCCGGGCTTCGTCCTCAACTCCAACAGCTACAAGCCGACTTCGTCCGGACTCCTACGGGAGCCAGACTCCACCAATAACTTCAACCGCAAGTAGACTCCGCCCGAACTCCTACGGGAGCCGGGCTTCGTCCTCAACATCAACCGCTGGTAAGCCTCGTCCAGACTCCTACGGGTGCCGGACTTCACCTTTGACTTTAATTGCTGTAAGACTCCGCCCGGACTCCTACGGGAGCCGGGCTTCGTCCTCAACTCCAACAGCTACAAGCCGACTTCGTCCGGACTCCTACGGGAGCCGGACTCCGCCGACAACTTCAACCGCAAGTAGACTCCGCCCGGACTCCTACAGGAGCCGGGCTCCATCCTCAACATCAACCGCTGGTAAGCCTCGTCCGGACTCCTACGGGAGCCGGACTTCGTCTTTGACTTTAATTGCAGGAAGACTCCGCCCAGACTCCTACGGGAGTCGGGCTTCGTCCTCAACTCCAACAGCTACAAGCCGACTTCGTCCGGACTCCTACGGGAGCCGGACTCCGCCGACAACTTCAACTGCAAGTAGAATCCGCCCGAACTCCTACGGGAGCCGGGCGCCGTCCTCAACATCAACCGCTGGTAAGCCTCATCCAGACTCCTACAGGAGCCAGACTTCACCTTTAACTTTGATTGCAGGGAGACTCCCCCCGGACTCCTACGAGAGCCGGGCTCCGTCCTCGACTCCAACGGCTGCAGACAGACTTCGTCCGGACTCCTACGGGAGTCGGACTCCGCCGACAACTTCGATCTCAAGTAGACTCTGCCCGGACTCCTATGGGAGCCGGGCTCCATCCTCAACATCAACCGCTGGTAAGCCTCGTCCGGACTCCTACGGGAGCTGGACTTCGCCTTTGACTTTAATTGCAGGAAGACTCCGCCCGGACTCCTACGGGAGCCGGGCTTCGTCCTCAACTCCAACAGCTACAAGCCGACTTCGTCCGGACTCCTGCGGGAGCCGGACTCCGCCGACAACTTCAACCGCAAGTAGACTCCGCCCGGACTCCTATGGGAGCCGGGCTCCATCCTCAACATCAACCGCTGGTAAGCCTCGTCGGACTCCTACAAAAGTCGGACTTCGCCTTTGACTTTAATTGCAGGAAGACTCCGCCCGGACTCCTACGGGAGCCGGGCTTCATCCTCAACTCCAACAGCTACAAGCCGACTTCGTCCGGACTCCTACGGTAGCCGGACTCCACCGACAACTTCAACCGCAAGTAGACTCCACCCGGACTCCTACGGGAGCCGGGCTCCGTCCTCAACATCAACTGCTGGTAAGCCTCGTCCGGACTCCTACGGGAGCCGGACTTCGCCTTTGACTTTAATTGCAGGAAGACTCCACCCGGACTCCTACGGGAGCCGGGCTTCATCCTCAACTCCAACAGCTACAAGCTGACTTCGTCCGGACTCCTACGGGAGCCGGACTCCACCGACAACTTCAACCGCAAGTAGACTCCGCCCGAACTCCTACGGGAGTCGGGCTCCGTCCTCAACATCAACCGCTGGTAAGCGTTGTCCGGACTCCTACGGGAGCCGGACTTCGCCTTTGACTTTAATTGCAGGAAGACTCCGCACGGACTCCTACGGGAGCCGGGCTTCGTCCTCAACTCCAACAGCTACAAGCTGACTTCGTCCAGACTCCGCCGACAACTTCAACCACAAGTAGACTCCGCCCGGACTCCTACGGGAGCCGGGCTCCGTCCTCAACATCAACTGCTGGTAAGCCTCATCCGAACTCCTACGGGAGCCGGACTTCACCTTTAACTTTGATTGCAGGGAGACTCCACCCGGACTCCTACGAGAGTCGGGCTCCGTCCTCGACTCCAACTGCTGCAGACAGACTTCGTCCGGACTCCTATGGGAGCCAGACTCCACCGACAACTTCGACCTCAAGTGGACTCCGTCCGGACTCCTACGGGAGCCGGGCTCCGTCCTCAGCGTCAACTGCTGGTAAGTCCCATCCGGACTCCTACGGGAGCCGGACTTCACCTTTAGCTTTGATTGCAGGAAGACTCTGCCCGAACTCCTACGGGAGTCGGGCTCCGTCCTCGACTCCAACGGTGGCAGACAGACTTCGTCCGGACTCCTATGGGAGCCGGACTCCGCCGACAACTTCGACCTCAAGTGGACTCCGCCCGGACTCCTACGGGAGCCGGGCTCCATCCTCAGCGTCAACTGCTGGTAAGCCCCGTCCGGACTCCTACAAGAGCCGGACTTCACCTTTAACTTTGATTGCAGGGAGACTCCACCCGGACTCCTACGAGAGCCGGGCTTCATCCTCGACTCCAACGGCTGCAGACAGACTTCGTCCAGACTCCTACGGGAGCCGGACTCCGCATCTGATTTTGATTGCAGGGGATTCCGCCCGGATTCCTACAGGAGCCGGGTTCCGCCCGCAGCTTCAGCTCCGAGAGGGCTCCGCCCGGACTCCCACGAAAGCCGAGCTCCACCCACGACCCCAACCACAAGAAGGATTCCGCCCGAACCCCTACAGAGGCCGGACTCCGACCGCTGCCGAGCTTCAGCCGATGGGTTTGCGCCCCCTAACAGGCCGCAGTAGCGGTCGCGGCCCTGCTCCACTCCCTACGGTGGACCCTGCGCGACCCCATTACTCCCTGATAGGCTGTATCAACGACCATGATTCTGCTCCGCTCCCTGCGGCAGGTTCTGCGCGACTCCACTACTCCCTGACAACTAGCAGCAACGGACGCCGCTCCACTACCTGCAACAGGCTCTACGTGGCAGGCCATGACAATAGCAACGGGGCTACTCCACTACTCTTCGCAATAAGTTCCCCCTGACTATGGGCGGCCCACTAACCAGACGGTTACAAACGTCGCCATCAATCAGTTACCTCCTCCGCCTATAAAAAGGGGCCCAGATACATTATTCTATAAGCTCATTTCTTATCTCAAAACTCTGCTAAATTCTCCGTTCGAGCACTCGATTCTTGTGGAGGCAGAGAACTGACTTGAGCGTCGGAGGGTCTTGCCGGAGCAACCCCACCTTCGGTTTAGACTTCCTTTGCAGGTCCCGGCGGCGACCGCGACTTCTCCGACTCCAGCTTCTTCGGCGCAAGCAGATTTTTGCATCGGCTTGTAGCTGTTGGAGTTGAGGACGAAGCCCGGCTCCCGTAGGAGTCCGGGCGGAGTCTTCCTGCAATTAAAGTCAAAGGCGAAGTCCGGCTCCCGTAGGAGTCCGGACGAGGCTTACCAGCGGTTGATGTTGAGGACGGAGCCCGGCTCCCGTAGGAGTCCGGGCAGAGTCTACTTGCGGTTGAAGTTGTCGATGGAGTCCGGCTCCCGTAGGAGTCCGGACAAAGTCTGCTCGTAGCTGTTGGAGTTGAGGACGAAGCCCGACTCCCGTAGGAGTCCGGGCGGAGTCTCCTGCAATTAAAGTCAAAGGGGAGGTCTGGCTCCCGTAGGAGTCCGGACGAGGCTTACCAGCGGTTGATGTTGAGGATGGAGCCCGGCTCCCGTAGGAGTCCAGGCGGAGTCTGCTTGCGGTTGAAGTTGTCGGCGGAGTCCGGCTCCCATAGGAGTCCGGACAAAGTCTGCTCGTAGCTGTTGGAGTTGAGGACGAAGCCCGGCTCCCGTAGGAGTCCGGGCGGAGTCTCCTGCAATTAAAGTCAAAGGGGAGGTCCGACTCCCGTAGGAGTCCGGACGAGGCTTACCAGCGGTTGATGTTGAGGACGGAGCCCGGCTCCCGTAGGAGTTCGGGTGGAGTCTACTTACGGTTGAAGTTGTCGGCGGAGTCCGGCTCCCGTAGGAGTCCGGACGAAGTCGGCTTGTAGCTGTTGGAGTTGAGGACGAAGCCCGACTCCCATAGGAGTCCGGGCGGAGTCTTCCTGCAATTAAAGTCAAAGGCGAAGTCTGGCTCCCATAGGAGTCCGGACGAGGCTTACCAGCGGTTGATGTTGAGGACGGAGCCCAGCTCCCGTAGGAGTCCGGGCGGAGTCTTCCTGCAATTAAAGTCAAAGGCGAAGTCCGGCTCCCGTAGGAGTCCGGATGTGGCTTACCAGCGGTTGATGTTGAGGATGGAGCCCGGCTCCCGTAGGAGTCCGGGCGGAGTCTGCTCGCTGTTGAAATTGTCGGTGACGGAGCCCAGCTCCCGTAGGAGTCCGGACGGAGTTGTCATGTAGTCGATTCCACTGAGGACTTTGGCTGTGGGTATTTTATACCCAACACCAGTCCCCCTACTTTCGAGTTTGAATTTCAAACGAAGGAAGTACAGAGAGAGAGATGGGCACAGCCGAAATCGTCCCTTCGAATCCTGCGCACTGCCACCTCCAGATATTTTGGCATTAAATGTGCGCGTGCCGGAGTCTTTTCGAATTGAAGCGGTACGAGGGGACGCTTCGAAATTCCCATAGGTACACTGGTCTAGGTACGGCGCAATTGTAATCCTGCCAACCGTCAGTCACTTTTAGCCGCCTTCCAGGGGGAGTGGGACATGTGTCGGATGCGGACTGGCCTGGGGGGATTCACGATCATTATGGCGCCAGATCCCAGGGTCTATTTAAACCCGTCTTCCCACCTTTAGGCGTCCTACTCCGTTCCTGAGTTCTCACCAGCGTCTGTCTTCTCTTCGAGATTCCTGCTTCAGTGAGCATCTTCTCGAGCCGTAGGCGTCTCCTATTTTTCGTTCCTCAGGTCCCTCAGAGTGATATAGGTTAGTGCCAACCTTCTTCTCACCGCCTAGGGGCTTCTTTTCTTGTCATTACTTTTGTGCATCCCTCCGAGTAAGCCTGTGGTCTCTCGTTCCCCCTTCTGTCTGCCCTCTTAGGGTCCTTTAGAGTTCCCCTTTGAAACTACTCAAAATGTCTTCTGACTCTTCTGCTCCCAGCAGTTCCGAGAGTTCTTCTGCTTCAAACCCCCAGGTCCCCGTCTCTGTGGACGAACCCGTGTCTGGGGCTGGGCTCCGCCCAGTTTTCGCACCGGGCGTCATTCCATGTTCTTTGACTTCGGAGGAACTCCTTCTGATAAGGGTTCAGTATGGAGTTCCTCCGGAGTACGACCTGGAGCTGCCAGGCCCCTCTGACCGGGCCAGCACTCTCCCTCCCGGTCACTTTTGTTTGTACCAGGAAGCGTTCCGTGCCGGACTCCGACTTCCGCTTCCTTCCTTTGTCGCTGCCCTCTTCCGCTTCTTGGACATCTCCCTCGCTTCCGTGGCCCCGAATTCTTTTAGGTTTTTGATAGGATTTCTCTCCCTCTGCCACGTAGTCGAGGTTCAGCTGTCTCTCTCCTTGTTTAGGCACTTTTATACCTTCAAGCGTCATCCTTCGGTGAAGGACTGGTGGTACTTCTCCCCCAGTTCGGTAAGAAGGGGTTGCTGAAAGGTGCCCCTTCTTCGATCCACAATTGGAAGGAGAAATACCTCTTCGTCCACTGTCCGACCCTGGAACTGGGCCTGCCCCCTTGGGGCTCTCTGAGGGATTCTGTCCGCCGGGCTCCCAGCCTGGGGGAGGACGACCACCAAGCCGCCTAGAAGCTTCTAACTTATCCCGCTCCTTCCCTTCCTAATCTTCTGAGGGAGCAGCTTCTTTTCAACATCGGCCTGAGTCCCCAAGATCCAGCGAGTATTCATCTTATCTTATCTTGCCTTTCTTCTCTTCTTCTCTTTACCTCTTCTTCCTTCTCCTCCCATTTTTTTTTTCTCTTTTTTTTTTTCGACTGAATGGTTTGCTTCTTTTTCTTTCCTCTTTCTTCTTTCTTTTTTTTAGGAATGGACGCCGAAGCAGCGCGGATGCTTGCCAGGGGCATGAGGGCCCACAAGAGAAAGGGCGCTGCGGCCTCTGGATCGGCGAAGAGGGCCAGGGCGGAGGAGACGAGCTTAGCTGCACCCGTCCAAGCGGCCCCGGCCATCGATATTCCCTCGGACGCCGAGCCAACGGCCCCCCGGGCCTCCTCGAGGAGTCCACTGACCGGGGCCCCCGCTCTGGGGGTTCGCCCTATGGAGGCACCCACCGCGGGGAAAAGAAAGAAATCGATGGCCCGCAGGGTGGGTAGCCGCCGAAATGCTGCAGACGAGTCCCTCTGCTCCAAGGAGGGATCGGAGAATCCCTTTAACGATAGGGACTTGATCAGGCAGCTGATCGACGGCTGCATTCTGTCCGACGTCGTGGAGAGGATCAACCTTGGAGGAGAGGTAAATGGATCTTTGGGACTCTTTGGGGTCCTTCCTCGAGGTAAACGGATCTTTATTTACACGGCTACTCGACCTTTGTTGTAATTCTCTATCCGTCCTTGTAGATTGGGCACCAGCTCTTCACCTATATCGAGGCGGTGAGCCGCATGAGGAGGGACATCCTCCAGGCGGAGGAACGCTGCCAAGCCGAGGTTGCTCGCCTCCAAGCGAAGACGGCTGAAGTAGCCGCCCTCCAGGAGGCCCTGAAAAGAGAGAAGCAAGCCCGGGAGGAGGAGAGGCAGACCTTGGAGG
Organism: Elaeis guineensis; assembly: GCF_000442705.2. Classification (NCBI taxonomy): domain Eukaryota; kingdom Viridiplantae; phylum Streptophyta; class Magnoliopsida; order Arecales; family Arecaceae; genus Elaeis; species Elaeis guineensis. The sequence continues at coordinate 20,837,367 of NC_025997.2, forward strand.
GGTCGGCGAGGAAGGCGGAGGCCGAGGTCGTCCATTTGGTCGAGCAAACTCCGATCCTGGTCTCGGAGGCCAGGGCCCTTGCGGTGGAGGAATTCAAGGCCTCCGTGGAGATGAGGGACCTGAATGTCCAGTTCGGCCAGGAGGCGTACATTAAGGGGTTCGAGCTCTATCAAGAGAAGGTGGCCAGGAAATTCCCAGAGCTTGACCTCAACTTCCTAGGCGAGGAGTCTGAAGACGAGGCCGGCTAGGAGCAGAGAAGTTATGGCCAATTCCATTTTCATCACAAAAGTTTTCAAAGTCTTGATTTTCAAATTCAGTTCCATGATCGCTTCGAATATTTTGAATTGAAAATCTTTTTTCATTAGTGATTTTTCGGTAAAATTTAGTGAAAATATGAAAAGTTTCATCTTTGTGTGCTAAAAAGAAAACCCAAGTAAAACGAGAGTAATCATCTATAATTACAAAACCATATCGTTTTCCTCCTAGACTAGTGGTTCTAGTTGGTCCAAATAAGTTCATATGCAAAAGCTCTAAAGGTCTAGAAGTTGAAATAATATTTTTGGATTTAAATGAAACTCGTGTTTGTTTACCTAGTTGGCATGCATCACAAATTCTATCTTTTTCAAAATTCAGTTTAGGCAAGCCAAGAACTAATTCTTTCTTAATTAATTTTGAAAGAGAATGCATGCTAATGTGTGCAAGTCTACGATGCCAAAGCCAACTAGTCTCATTAACTTTAGCATTCAAGGATACTAGGCATTGCATGTTTATTTTGGCTAAATCATTTAAATCTACCATATAAACATTGCCATGTCTATGTCCAATAAATTTAATGCCATCGTTAATAGGACTAGTTACTATGTAGACAGATGATTCAAAAATAACTTTATACCCTTTATCACAAAATTGACTAATGCTTAGTAAATTATGCTTTAAACCATTAACTAGCAAAATATTTTCAATATATTTGGAGGGAGTGATACCAATGTTACCTATCCCGATGATCTTTTCTTTGCCATTATCTCCAAAGGTGACCATCCCTCCATCCTTAGCATCAAGCGTGATGAATTATGATTCATCACCAGTCATGTGTCTCGAGCATCCACTGTCAAGATACCATTTCTTGTTTCCTCCTTGGGATGCTAGACACACCTGCAAGCAAAAGTCAAATTTTTGTTTTAGGTACCCAAGCTTTCTTGGGTCCTTTTTGGTTAGTCAAAATGGTTCCTTTTGGAACCCATATTTTCTTTATAGTTGAGTTTGCAGATTTATCAAAGAAGCAAGTGTATGACTTATGTCCTACTCTATCATATTTGAAACAAGTAATATTGGTAGACTTGTTACTTAAAGAGTTTCCATAAATATTTTTCAGATATTTTTGTTTCTTCAAGGGGTTATAGCCAAGTCCAGCCTTATCATATACGGCTTTTTGATTATCAAGAATCATATTGAGTTTGTTTGAACTTAAGGTGAACTTTTCTACTATTGGTTTCAGCTTGATAATTTCATTCTTTAAGCTTTGATTTTCTTGAAGCAAGATGGATTTTTCAATTGAAAAGTTTTCAGCTTGTTTCAATAAGGATTGATTTTTTAATTTTAGCTCTTTATTTTTCATCCCTAGTTTCTTTAATTCATCAACTAAATCATAGAATGCTTCATGCAATTCTTCAAATGTAAAGTCACTAGGAGTTTCGAAAATTATCTCATTTTCGTGTGCCATAAGGCACAGGTTGGCTTGTTCGGTTGAGGTTTCCTCATCGGAGCTTGAGTCATCACTCGCACTCCATGTGGCCATCATGGCCTTCTTCTTGAACTTCTTGGGACCTTTCTTCAGTTGTGGACATTCGGATTTGAAGTGTCCCGACTTCTTGCACTCGTAGCAGATAAGGGGTTGGTCTTTCTCTTTTTCTTTGCTTTGTTCCCCTTTTGTGAATGGCCTCTTCCTCATCCCCTGTTTCTTTTTTCTCAAAAATTTCTTAAATCTTCGGGTGATGAGAGCCATCTCTTCATCCTGTTCTTCATCTTCAGTGTCATCAGTTTCTTCATCGGGAGGAGCTGTGGATTTGAGGGCAATGGTTCTTTTCTTTTTGACTTCTTCCTCTTGATGTTGCTTCATGCTTAGCTCATGAGTCATCAAAGATCCAAGAAGCTCTTCTAGAGGTAGAGTGTTCAAGTCCTTGGCTTCTTGGATGGCAGTCACTTTGGCTTTCCAAGTTCTTGACAATGACCTGAGAATCTTTCTTACAAGCTCACTGTTAGTATAGGACTTACCAAGACTCTTCAAACCATTAATGATATCAGTAAAATGAGTAAACATAACAGTTATTGACTCATCATGCTCTATTTTAAACAATTCATATTTATGCACAAGCATGTTTATTTTAGACTCTTTTACTTGATTGGTTCCCTCATGGGTTACTTCTAACCTATCCCATATTTTTTTAGCAGATGAACAAGTAGAAATGCGATTAAATTCGTTTGCATCAAGAGCATAATAAAGTACATTCATTGCTTTAGCATTTAATTGGGCCATCTTCTTATCAACCTCATCCCATTCTTTCTCGGGTTTGGTTGATTCCTCACCATCTATAATTTTAGTGGGTGTGTGAGGACCGTTCACTATGATACTCCACATATCATGGTCGAGTGCTTGAATAAATATTTTCATCCGAGCTTTCCAATAGGTGTAATTAGACCCATTGAAAAGTGAAGGTCGGTTGGTGGATTGCCCCTCGACAAGAGAAGTACCGACGTGGGTTGCCATAGATCTTTGGCTCTTTGATTGTTTAGATCAAAGATGGGCTAGAGCACCGGGCTCTGATACCACTTGTTGCCCAGCTATGCAACCCAAGAGGGGGGGTGAATTGGGTTTCTAAAAATTTTAAGCTTAACTAATGACTTATGAAAAATATTTGTCAATAGCTAAAGGAATGAGAAGAATAACCTTAGTTTAAGATTAATTGCCTAAAGCAAGAATGCAAGGAAATAATGAAGAGTTAAAGAGAAGCAATTATGCACACCACAAACAAAAGGATTTATAGTGGTTCGGTGCCAACCTTGCACCTACATCCACTCTCCAAGCTCCTACTTGAGAATTTCAATCCACTAAACTTGTATTCAACCCGAATACAAATATCGGAAACTCCGACACTAGCTATCCCAAGCTAGTCCACTTGTTTCCCGGGTACAAGCCAACCCAATACACTCCGATTCTAGGTTCGGATCAACCTTCCCTTATTTTGGAACCCCTCCAAAATAAAAATAATCACTAAAAATGAGTAGAATAATTTATAGCACAAATAAGTACAAGAAAAGCTCCTTTAATGAGCGAATATAACTTTAAATACACTTTACTCAAGAGAAGAAGCCCCTTTTTGGATTTCCTCAAGGTGGATGGAGAATTGATTGAGCGCTTGAGGAGTTGGTAAGCTTGGATTGATGGCTTCTTGAAAGCTTTAAATGAGCTCTTGATTAGGGCTGAAAAGTTGGCTTGAGAAACCCTTTCTCTTTTGAATGCTCTTGAATGCTCTCTTGAATGCTCTTCTTTTTCTTTTCAATCTCTTGCTTTCTCTCTTTTTGTTTCCCACCTTTTGAATCCTTTTTATAGCTTTAAGAAATAGAGGAAAATATTCTAGGCAGAAAAAGAGCCGTTAGACCACATTAAATGAGCATTAAAAGCACTTAAAACGGGTTAAAAACTAGCCGTTGCGGAAAAATCCCGTCACAGGGGTCGACTCATGAGTCGACTCATGCCACAGGGGTCGACTCATGAGTCGACCTCTGTTGAAGCAACCAGAAAATAGGATTCTGTAATTTTTGGCCTAAAACTGTAGGAGTCGACTCATGAGTCGACTCATGCCTTGAGAGTCGACTCATGAGTCGACTCACAGGCCGTGCCAAGCCAAAAATTCAGCGTGCCAAACTGCTCATTGTTCCATGAGCTGACTCATGGGTCGACTCATGGATTTCAAACATGCATAACTTCAAAAATACAAGTTCAAAAACAATGAAATTTTCGCCAATAGATCACAAATCTTTTGTTCTACCAAATGATACTATTAAATCAGGGTTTTGATAAAATTACGATTTTGCCCCTGAAGAGCACAAAGACTTTTTCAAATAAAAAATATTGATACTCCTTCAACTACTTTGTAATCATCAAAATCAATCTAGGGAGCAACAGGGAGGCATGGGGGCTAATAGGAGGCTTGGAGCTTGCTAGAAATCTGATGCTAAGACCATTAGAAAAGGATCCTTTAAATAGAGAAAAGGTTTGAAGCCTATTCAAAATCAAACAGCTCCTTAATGTGAGTCTTACTTGCACTAGAAATTTTTGTAGCTTTCTATCTTTGATCATGCCTAGGAGAACTAAGGGGGTGCCAACACTTGGCCCCTTTAGGGATTTCTCTCACATGTCTCATAGGGCTTAAGGGATGCCTCACCTTAGTCCATTATGCCACTAATAAAGTGGGCATGCCCAACTTGATCAAATCAAGTGGCGCCCCATACAAATCAATCAAGGAATTGATTAAGAGTTTGAACCCTTAATTCAAATGATCCAAAATCCTAAGGACCCAATAGTTGGAGCCCAATAAAACTAATTCATTTAGATCTTTAGCAGGTAATTAGTTTGAATTAATCTTATCAAATAAGTAATTCAAGATTAAAGAGAAAATTGGATTCAATCTTGTACTAGCAAGATTATCCTAAACCCAATAGGGATTCTCCAAACCTAATTGAAACTTCATAAGCTCAATTGCTTAATCCAGATCTAATTTCTTTATTGTGTGATCCCATAAATTCAATTGTGTCTGATAGTGAGATATACCATGAGCTCTATCATAGTATCACTGAAACTCTTTTCAATGGATCGGAAGGATTCCAGTCTAACTCAATAAGGATTGTCGATCCTGAATAATTCTAGTGAACTCTCATAATCCATCAATGACACCTAGCAGTATATAGTGGTAATTCAGCAGAACCAAAAAAGAACCTCAAGATGTAGTTTCCATGTGATTCAGTCTCTTTATCGTGAGTTCCGACTAGATGGCAGGTCATGGATAAATCGTTAAATCTCATCATCAGCCATATAATAGATTCTCAAGTCCAATTGTGATTCTCATAAAAAAAATTTTCTATCAACCACACTACCGTGGCCATAGAATCACGGACTTAGCCTCTCAAAGCTCATAAGACTTTTTTTCTTTATCAAGATCAATAGATTTCATCTAGATGCACCTCTACTCCTACAGTAGACCAACTGTCATCAACATCTACTATAAAAATTGAATGAGGTCATGTTTATGTGTCAGTCAAACTCCAATAGTCTCACTGTAAGTAATCATATCATAACAGGTCAAAGAATCATTCACACAACTACAGCATCGAGATGATCACTGATGATTGAGTAGAAATCTACGTGATCTCTTTGTTGGTGCATAATTCTGTCGAAGTTGGAGAAGCTGGAGCTGGGATAACCGTGGCCGCCATCGAGACCTGCAAAGAAAGTCTAAATCGGAGTTGGGGATGCTCCGGTAAGACCCTCTGACGCTCAAGTCAGTACTCTGCTTCAACAGAATTGGCGCTAGAAGAAGGGGCTGTGTCTTTGTAGTACCCTTATTCTTAAAAGAGTGCTCAACAAGATTGATTCTGATCATCTTCTCTGACATCCTCTTCTCCTCCTTCTACTAGATCTTCACCTGATGCCTCCCCATAGAGCATCCACCAGGCGATCCACGGCCTCCACAGCCAGATCTCAGGCTCCGACCTCACCTCTAATTTCTCAGGCTCCTCCTCCTCCTCCAGCAACAGTGGTCGATAAATTCATCCGACGTCGGCCTAAAGGTAGGGAGAATCGGTCGAGGCCCCTACCACGACCGGAGCCATCGAGGAGGGAAGAACAATCTGGAAATTGGTCTCCAATCGGGATCGTCTGCACCATCTTTGGAGAGCCCCGAAAGGGAGCGGCCAGCGGATCGATCGGACCGTCCAAGTGGCAAAGAACTGAAGGACCCATAACCTTTACTGAAGAAGATGCCCGAGAGATCTGGTTTCCCCATAATGACGTGGTTGTAGTTTCTTTAAATATTGCTGATTATGATGTACGTCGCATTCTTGTTGATAGTGAAAGCTCGGCTGATATTTTATTTTACGATGCCTTCTCAAAAATATCCATCTCTGACGGTCGTTTGGGGCCGATTAGCTCCCCTTTAGTGGGGTTTACCGGTGATGCTATCCCGGTGGAGGGAGTAATAACCTTGACTGTAGTTGTAGGTCGATATCCAAAATAGTCCAGGGCTCTGGTGGATTTCCTTATGGTGAAGAGGCCGTCAGCCTACAATGTAATTCTCGGCCGACCTGGCCCCAACACTCTCCGGGCTGTAGTATCAACCTACCATCTAAAATTGAAATTTTCTACTAACCAAGGGGTCGGAGAAGTTAAGGGAGATCAAGCCCTGGCAAGGCATTGCTATAATATAGCCCTACAGAGAAGTGGTCAGCCTGACCCCTGTCCGGTTGATGGATTGAACACCTACGATGACCTGATAGAAGAACGGGGCGGGCCAATTGAGGACCTTGTTTCAATTCCTTTGAATGATGGGAATGAGGAACACGTGGTGAAGATTGGCTCCAACTTGGGGAAGGAGGTGCGGACACAGCTGTTGCCCAGCTATGCAACCCAAGAGGGGGGGGTGAATTGGGTTTCTAAAAATTTTGGACTTAATTAATTACTTATGATGAACAAGACAAAGATTTTAATTCAATATTAATTACCTAAAGCAGGAATGCAAGGATATAATAAAAAAATAAAGTGAAGCGATAAAGCACACCACAAACACAAGGATTTATAGTGGTTCGGTGCCAACCTTGCACCTACATCCACTCCCCAAGCTCCTACTTGGGAATTTCAATCCACTATGCTTGTATTCAACCTGAATACAAAATATCGGAAACTCCAACACTAGCTATCTCAAGCTAGATCACTTGTTTCTCGGGTACAAGTAAACCCAAAACACTCTGATTTCAGATTCGAATCAACCTTTCCTTATTTTGAAAATCCTCCAAAAACAAGAACAATTACTTACAAGAGTAAGAAAATTTAGAGCACAAATTAATACAATAACAGCTCCTTAAATGAGTGAATATAACAATAAAAACTTTACTCAAATGAAGAACCCCTTTTTGAATTTTCTCAAAATGGATGAACGCTTGAATGAATGCTTGAGAAGAGGATGATCGTTGATTGAAGATCTCTTGAAAGCTTTGAAGGATCTCTAGATCAAGGTTGAAACAATAGGCGTGACAAATCCTCTCTTTGAAAGCTCTTGAATCTCTTTCACAATCTCTCGTGTGGATTTTGGATCCTCTTTTCTTTTTCTCTCAAAAAAATCGTGGATCCTCTCAATGAATTTGATCTCTCGTTTGATCTGCCGATTGATCTGCAATTTTATCTCTCCTTTTTCTTCTGCTATTTTCTTTCACCATTTGAAACAATTTATAGCAATAGAAGCAAGAGAAAATAATTTAGACAGATAAAGAGCCGTTAGAGCAATTTTAGGAAGCATAAAAGGCAATTAAAACGGGCAAAAAAATAGCCGTTGCTGATATTTTCCATCGCAGGGGTCGACTCATGAGTCGACTCATGCATCAGGAGTCGACTTCTGTTGCAAAGACCAGAGAATGAGTTTCTGAAAATTCTTGGCTCAAATCAGCAGGGGTCGACTCATGAGTCGACTCATGCCTTGTGGGTCGACTCATGAGTCAACTCACAGGTCGTGCCAAGCCAGAAAACTAGCGTGCCAAGGGGAATTTTTGCGTGCCAATCAGCTCATAGTGCCATGAGTTGACTCACGGGTCGACTCATGATTTTCAAACCTTCATAACTTCAAAAATATAAGTCCAAATACAATGAAATTTTCACCAATAGATTACTAATCATTTGTTCTACCAAATGATACTATCAAATTAGGATTTTAGTGAAATTATGATTTTGCCCTTGAAGAGCATAAAGACTTTTTCAATTTAAAATTATTTGTATCCCTTCAATCTGCTTTGTAATCATCAAAATCAATCTAGGAGCAACAATCTCCCCCTTTTTGATGATGATAAAATATTTGAATAAAAGCATTTATGTGAATCAATAATTTCAAAAGAATGCATTATACATTTATATGCTTGAAAAGAGTAAGATTCTTTTGGCATGTAATATAAATGATCATATACAAAAATAGTTTGTCCATCTTCTTAAAGATTTGAAGATATGCTCATTGGAATATGTGATTTTGGTGTTAGAGCAGAAAACTTATTTTTGTTATCAGAGCAAGTTGTATTTTGAAAATTTGCCTATTTTCATTTGATTTTAGTTTTAGCATCAGAGCAAAAATTAATTATGTGCTTTAATTGCTTTTGATACAAAAAAATAATTATGTGTGCCAAAGCATGTTTAAGAGTTGATTTTGAAAGTGTATTAGCTCATTTTGAGTTTAAGATATATCAGAGCAAGATAAAAATAAATTTTGCAATGTATCGGAGCAAGAAAAATAATTTTATATTGTATCAGAGAAAATTTTATAATGTATCAGAATAAATTTTATGATGTATCAGAACAAATTTTATGATGTATCAGAGCAAGTTAAAAAAAAATTTTAAGATGTATCAGAGTAAGTTGGAATTTTGAAGTATATCAGAGCATATTTAAATTTTTAAAGTAAATCAGAGCATATGTAAAGAAGTAATTTAAAAGTTACATAATTGCATTGTACTTAGCATTGTACTTTTGATATTGTTCTTTAAATTCTTCAATTAATTTCTCATAATTTGTAGTTTTGCTTTTGATGGGTTGCTTTTTCTTTAATTGCTCATAATTGAATTGCTTTTTGTTTAATTTCTGTTTGATGCCAAATTTCTCATAATTTAGGGTTTTGCTTTTAAGGTTTTGCTCATAATTTAGGGTTTTGCTTTTGATGAGTTGCTTTTTGTTTAATTTCTCCCCCTTTTTGACATCATCAACCATGGTGAACTTCTCCTTTTTCTGAAACATTCTTTAATTTCTCCCCCTTTAGAGTTAATTTCAGATGTTTGCTCCCCCTTAATATAGCAATTATCAACAGCAAACAACAACAAAGAGATGACAATATTTCAACAAGGAGAATATATATATAACCAAAATATGATCAACACCATTACAAAAGGTAGAAATATAAGTAAAAGATGATTCCATTAATATCATAATTGTTTCAATACATAGTTCATATTATAATAATCAACCAGCTAATTGTCAATACATGGCCCCAAAGTACAGATCCTAAAACAAGACACTAACACCTAGGATCTAATAATGATCAAGACAGGTCATGGATCGGAGTCATCAGATATGGTATGAGAAGCTGATGGATCAGAAGTGCGTCCTTTACCCCGTCTGCCTCTGGCACGAGCAGGAGAACGAGATGAACTGGGAGGCTGAGAACGCTGAGATGCTAAGGACTGAACAGAAAGGGTGAGTCTGATAGAATCAAGTACGTTCAGTGCTCTGGAAATAGATTGAAGTAGAGCAGTGAACTGAGTGGTAGCATGCTCACTCGATCCTCGGATCTCTTTCCTCAGCAATTCATATCCACCTTCTAGTGCTCCTCTGAGCCTACCAGCCTCTGCAGTGAGGTCTGTGACCTCAATAGTTGACTCCTGTGGCTTAGGATGGGCCAAAGCAAGGACTTGCCCCTGCAAGTCAAGAACTCTGCCAGTCAGTCTCCAGACTGTGTCCTCAAGCTGCTGTATCCTGATGGACTAATCTGATATCATCTGAAACACAGTGGAGATGTGGGGAGTAATGGTCTGATCAGAAGAGGTGGCTCCAGGTGCAAAAGAAGTACTACCCCACTGACTAGACAGCAAAGAAGCCACACGCTGTGATATATGCTCGATCTGATCGTCAGCCAGTCTGAACTCTGAATGAGGTGCTCTACTCTCTGGCTGATACACTGGTGTGGGCATCCTAGTAAACTCTGAAGGGCCAGCCTCAGTATCAGGAAAGAACTGGGTATCTGGTGATGCTGCCCTGAAGTCATGTACAGGAGAAGATGGACCTTCTTCTTCTACTCTGCCTTCAGTTCTGTCTTCAGCTCTTGTTTCAGCTCTATCCTCAGCTCTTTCTTCAGAGCCCTTGATCCAACCACCATCAGTCTTTGTAAATCCCATTCGGTGCAGGCTGTGTTGGTTGAAAGTGTCCACATGAGATAGCTTGGTAGGTGCCTCCCCCTCACAGCTAACTCCAAACCTCCTAAATACTCTAATAAGGGCCATACCATAAGGCAAGTGTGCCTTGGATCTGTTCAAAGTTTCTCTCATGGCCTCTATCATAAGTGCAGGGAGGTTCAGGGGGGTCTGAGTGATGACATGAAACATGACACATACATCTCTGCCAGACAATAGATCATGCCTACCACTCCTAGGAAAGAAGAGCTTTGTTACAATCTGATGCAGGATCCTCATCTCAATAGACAAAATCTTTGCTTCCAATTTGTTTAAACTTCCTGAATAAGTTTCTCCTAAGATAATTCTGATCCCCTCTTCTTTTACTGGGAGTTCCATATATGAGTATCCTTCACTAGGCAACTGAAGTATTTCTCCCAATATCCTAGAATCCAAGCAGATATCAATTCCCTTGACAGTTGAAGTCACTGACCCACTTCCATAATGTAGGTTCTAGTAGAATTCTCTAACTAGGTCAACATAGGTGACTTCCTTAAGGGAGCAGTAGAGTTCCCATCCTTGATTTTTAATTTTACTTGCAAAAGTAAAGCCCTCTTTCTCAAAGAACCGAAAATCTATATTTTTCTCGATTTCTACTTTTCTATCAGAAAGAGGATTCACACTGGGGCTTATAGAGGATTGAGAGGGACCTTGAGCAGGTACTGAAACTGGAGTGGGAGCAGTTGAAGACTGAGCATGCCTTTTCTTTCGGATAATTTCTTCAGGCTCACGGATTGATTTTCTTCTTTGGGAAAGTTTCATCTTTGGAGCCATATTCACTATAGTAGCAGGCAAGGAGACTTGAATTGAGTGGAGGAGGGATCACAAGAGAGTAAAGAGGGATTTTTGATGGAGAAAAGAAGTGGATTTTGGAAGTTCGGTAAAGTGCTAGGGCACGTTCCAACCGCGCCAAGCAATACGAGAAAGCACAGAAAATCCTTTTCCAAGGAGGCGATTTTTGGTGGAGAGAAGGAGAGAGAATTGCCTCGAAATTAATCCTTGGATTTGGAGCAAAAAGAGTTGGAGAAGACAGCTTTTGGAAGGAGGACGATGAGTCATCTCACGAACAGGGTTCTTTATAAAAACAATGAACCTGATGGAAGTTGGTGGGATTTACAAGTTTGCCATTGAGTCGACTCATGGGGGTCGACTCATGAAGTTCAGAAAATCAAGAAAAATATGAATAAATTTCAAAAAAATTTGAAATTTTGGGAGAAGGAATTTTGCTCAAAGATAAGTTTTTAGAATGATAAACTTGAGCTTTTGGGATCAGGATAGATGTTGGAAATTGAGCTCTAAGAATATTTGACATCAATTCTTGGAAATTGAGAGAAAATTTTAGGCATATGGATCTAGAATTCTTAGATTTCTCCTAATTTCACAGAATCTATCCTCACTAAGGGCCTTTGTAAAGATATCAGCTAATTGATTTTCAGTGCAAATATATTCAAGAATTATATTTTTATTTTGAACATGTTCTCTTATAAAATGATGTCTTATTTCAATATGTTTGGATCTTGAGTGTTGAATTGAATTTTTAGATAGATTTATGGCACTTGTGTTGTCACATCTTATTGGTGTTTCATTAAGTTTAATTCCAAAGTCTTCGAGTTGTTGCTTAATCCACAAGATTTGAGCACAACAACTTCCGACTGCAATGTATTCGGCCTCAGCCGTAGACAGTGCCACCGAATTTTGTTTCTTGCTAAATCATGAGATTAGGTTAACTCCAAGAAATTGGCAAGTTCCACTTGTGCTTTTTCTATCTAATTTACATCCAGCAAAATCAGCATCTGAATATCCTAATAAATTGATTTGTGAGTCCTTAGAGTACCATAACCCTAGAGTTTGAGTACCATTTAAGTATCTAAGGATTCTTTTAACAGCATTTAAATGAGATTCTTTAGGATTAGATTGATATCTAGCACATAAATAAACACTAAACATGATATCAGACCTACTTGCAGTTAGATATAATAATGAGCCAATCATACCTCTATAGTATTTTAAGTCTACACATTTACCTTCATCATCCTTGTCAAGCTTACATGAGGGACTCATTGGTGTGCCAATTGGTTTGTAGTTCTCCATTCCAAATCTTTTGAGTAGTTCCTTGGTGTACTTGCTTTGGGTGATGGAGATTCCCTCTTTTGATTGTTTGATTTGGAGTCCGAGAAAGAAGGTCAGTTCTTCCATCATGCTCATCTCGAACTCCCCCTGCATAAGCTTAGCAAAGTCTTGACAAAGGGATTCATTAGTAGACCCAAAAATTATGTCATCAACATAAATTTGTATAATTAGCATATCATTTTGATTTCTTTTAATAAACAAGGTTGTATCTACATTACCTCTTGTAAAACCATTATTTAGTAGAAATTTGCTTAGCCTTTCATACCATGCTCTAGGTGCTTGTTTTAATCCATATAAAGCTTTATTTAATCTAAAGACATGATTAGGAAAAGCATGATTTTCAAATCCAGGGGGTTGTTCTACATATACTTCTTCAGTAATATATCCATTTAAAAATGCACTTTTAACATCCATTTGAAATAATTTGAATTTCATAAAGCAAGCATATGCAAGTAGAAGTCTAATAGCTTCTAATCTAGCAACAGGTGCAAAGGTTTCATCAAAATTAATTCCTTCTTCTTGATTATATCCCTTAGCAACCAGTCTTGCTTTATTTCTAATTACATTTTCATGCTCATCTAATTTATTTCTAAAGACCCATTTTGTGCCAATTATTGAATAATCTTTAGGTCTTGATACTAAGGTCCAAACATTATTTCTTTCAAATTGATTAAGTTCCTCTTGCATTGCATTAATCCAGTTATGATCATTTTCAGCTTCTTCAAAAGTTTTAGGTTCAAGTTGAGATACAAAATGATTAACTACATCTCTAAGTGAAGAACGGGTTTTTACCCCATGCATAGGATCACCAATAATTAACTCCTTAGGGTGGTTGTGAACATACCTCCATTCCTTGGGTAGGTCATTTGTACCTTGAGGTTGTTCTTGAGTTTCTTCACCTCTCTCATTTTGTTCGTCTTCTTGATCCTTGTCTTCTGGAGTTGCTGAATCTTTCAGAGTGATCTCCTTCAAACCTTCTATTAGTGGATCTGCATTATCAACACCCTCATTCTTCCTTGAAGGAAGATCGTTAGATTCATCAAAAACAACATGTATGGACTCCTCAACTACTAAAGTTCTTTTGTTGAAAACTCTAAATGCTTTACTAGTGGAGGAGTAACCTAGAAAGATTGCTTCATCTGATTTTGCATCAAATTTACCAAGTTTTTCTTTGCCATTATTTAATACAAAACATCGGCAACCAAAAACATGAAAATATGCAATATTTGGTTTTCTTCCTTTCCAAAGTTCATAGGGGGTTTTCTTTAAAAATTGTCTAATTAATGCACGATTTAAAATGTAACATGCTGTGTTAATGGCCTCCGCCCAAAAATATCTTGGAAGGTTGCTTTCACAGAGTATGGTACGGGCCATTTCTTCTAAGGTTCTATTTTTCCTTTCAACTACCCCATTTTGTTGGGGTGTCCTAGGAGCAGAGAAGTTATGGCCTATTCCTTTTTCATCACAAAAATTTTCAAAATCTTGGTTTTCAAATTCAGTTCCATGATCACTTCTAATATTTTGAATTGAAAACCCTTTTTTATTAGTGACTTTTCGGTGAAATTTAGTGAAAATCTGAAAAGTTTCATTTTTGTGTGTCAAAAAGAAAACCCAAGTAAAACGAGAGTAATCATCTATTATTACAAATCCATATCATTTTCCTCCTAGACTAGTGGTTCTTGTTGGTCCAAATAAGTCCATATGTAAGAGCTCTAAAGGTCTAGAAGTTGTAACAGTATTTTTGGATTTAAATGAAACTCTAGTTTGTTTACCTAATTGGCATGCATCACAAATTCTATCCTTTTCAAAATTCAGTTTTGGCAAACCAAGAACTAAATCTTTCTTAATTAATTTTGAAAGAGAATGCATGCTAATATGTGCAAGTCTACGATGCCACAGCCAACTAGTTTCATTAACTTTAGCATTCAAGGATACTAGGCATTGCATGTCTAATTTGGCTAAATCATTCAAATCTACCATATAAACATTGCCAAGCCTATGTCCTATAAATTTAATGCCATCGTTAATAGGACTAGTCACAATGCAAACAGATGATTCAAAAACTACTTTATACCCTTTATCACAGAATTGACTAATGCTAAGTAAGTTATGCTTTAAACCTTTAACTAATAAAACATTCTCAATGTATTTGGAGGGAGTGATACCAATGTTACCTATCCCGATGATCTTTCCTTTGCCATTATCTCCAAAGGTGACCATCCCTCCATCCTTAGCATCAAGCGTGATGAATTGTGATTCATCACCAGTCATGTGTCTCGAGCATCCACTGTCAAGATACCATTTCCTGTTTCCTTCTTGGGATGCTAGACACACCTGCAAGCAAAGGTCAAGTTTCTGTCTTAGGTACCCAAGCTTTCTTGGGTCCTTTTAGGTTAGTCAAGATGGTTCCTTTTGGAACCCATATTTTCTTTGTGTTTGCATATTTGTTAATAAGACATGTGTATGATTTATGTCCTATTCTTCCACATTTGAAACAAGTAATATTTGTAGACTTGTTACTTGAATAATTTACATAAATATCCTTCAGAAATTTTTGTTTCTTCAGGGGTTTATAGCCAAGTCCAGCCTTATCATATATAGCTTTCTGATTATCAAGGATCATATTTAGTTTGTTTGAACTTAAGGTGAACTTATCTACTATAGATTTCAGCTTGTTAATTTCATCCTTAAAGTTTTGATTTTCTTGAATCAATGTGAATTTTTCAATTGAAAGATTTTCAGCTTGTTTTACTAAGGACTGATTTTCCAATTTCAGTTCTTTATTTTTCTTCCCTAGTTTCTTTAATTCATCAATTGAATCATAGAATGCTTCATACAATTCTTCAAAAGTAAATTCACTAGTGGATTCAGAAGTTACCTCATTTTCGTGTGCCATAAGGCACAGGTTGGCTTGTTCTGTTGAGGTTTCCTCGTCGGAGCTTGAGTCATCACTCGCACTCCAAGTAGCCATCATTGCCTTCTTTTTGAACTTCTTTGGACCTTTCTTCAGTTGTGGACATTCGGATCTGAAATGTCCCGGCTTCTTGCACTCATAGCATATAAGGGGTTGATCTTTCTCTTTTTCTTTGCTTTGTTCTCCTTTTGTGAATTTTTTTCTCATCCCCTGTTTCCTTTTTCTTAGAAACTTCTTAAATTTCCGGGTGATGAGTGCCATCTCTTCATCCTGTTCTTCATCTTCAGAGTCATCCATTTCATAATCAGGCGAAGTTGTGGATTTGAGGGCAATGGTTCTTTTCTTTTTGACTTCATCCTCTTGATGTTGCTTCATGCTAAGTTCATGAGTCATCAAGGATCCAAGAAGCTCTTCTAGAGGTAGAGTGTTCAAGTCCTTTGCTTCTTGGATGGCAGTCACCTTGGCTTCCCAAGTTCTTGGCAGTGACCTGAGAATCTTCCTTACAAGTTCACTGTTAGTATAAGATTTGCCAAGACTCTTCAAACCATTAATTATATCAGTAAAATGAGTAAACATAGCAGTTATGGACTCATCATGTTCTATTTTAAACAATTCATATTTATGTACAAGCATATTTATTTTAGACTCTTTTACTTGATTTGTTCCCTCATGAGTTACTTCTAACCTATCCCATATTTCTTTAGCAGATGCACAAGTAGAAATGCGATTAAATTCACTTGCATCTAGTGCACAATAAAGAACATTCATGGCTTTGGCATTTAATTGTGCCAATTTCTTGTCAACCTCATCCCATTCTTTTTCGGGTTTGGTTGACTCCTCACCATCTATAATCTTGGTGGGTGTGTGAGGACCGTTCACTATGATACTCCACATATCATAGTCAAGTGCTTGTATGAATATCTTCATCCGAGCTTTCCAATAGGTGTAATTAGACCCATTGAAAAGTGGAGGTCGGTTTGTAGATTGCCCCTCGGCTAGAGAAGTACCGACATAGGTTGCCATAGATCTTTGGCTCTTTGATTGTTAGATCAAAGAAGGGCTAGAGCACCGGGCTCTGATACCACTTGTTGCCCAGCTATGCAACCCAAGAGGGGGGGGTGAATTGGGTTTCTAAAAATTTTGGACTTAATTAATTACTTATGATGAACAAGACAAAGATTTTAATTCAATATTAATTACCTAAAGCAGGAATGCAAGGATATAATAAAGAAATAAAGTGAAGCGATAAAGCACACCACAAACACAAGGATTTATAGTGGTTCGGTGCCAACCTTGCACCTATATCCACTCTCTAAGCTCCTACTTGGGAATTTCAATCCACTATGCTTGTATTCAACCTGAATACAAAACGTCGGAAACTCTGACACTAGCTATCTCAAGCTAGATCACTTATTTTCTGGGTACAAGTAAACCCAAAACACTCCGATTTCAGGTTCGGATCAACCTTTCCTTGTTTTGGAAATCCTCCAAAAACAAGAACAATTACTTACAAGAGTAAGAAAATTTAGAGCACAAATTAATACAATAACAGCTCCTTAAATGAGCGAATATAACAATAAAAACTTTACTCAAATGAAGAACCCCTTTTTGAATTTTCTCAAAATGGATGAACGCTTGAACGAATGCTTGAGAAGAGGATGATCGTTGATTGAAGATCTCTTGAAAGCTTTGAAGGATCTCTAGATCAAAGTTGAAACAATAGGCGTAACAAATCCTCTCTTTGAAAGCTCTTGAATCTCTTTCACAATCTCTCGTGTGGATTTTGGATCCTCTTTTCTTTTTCTCTCAAAAAAATCGTGGATCCTCTCAATGAATTTGATCTCTCGTTTGATCTGCCGATTGATCTGCAATTTTATCTCTCCTTTTTCTTCTGCTATTTTCTTTCACCATTTGAAACAATTTATAGCAATAGAAGCAAGAGAAAACAATTTAGGCAGATAAAGAGCCGTTAGAGCAATTTTAGGAAGCATAAAAGGTAATTAAAATGGGCAAAAAAATAGCCGTTGCTGACATTTTCCGTCGCAGGGGTCGACTCATGAGTCGACTCATGCATCAGGAGTCGACTCATGAGTCGACTTCTGTTGCAAAGACCAGAGAATGAGTTTCTGGAAATTTTTGGCTCAAATCAGCAGGGGTCGACTCATGAGTCGACTCATGCCTTGTGGGTCGACTCATGAGTCGACTCACAGGTCGTGCCAAGCCAGAAAACTAGCGTGCCAAGGGAAATTTTTGCGTGCCAATCAGCTCATAGTGCCATGAGTTGACTCACGGGTCGACTCATGATTTTCAAACCTTCATAACTTCAAAAATATAAGTCCAAATACAATGAAATTTTCACCAATAGATTACTAATCATTTGTTCTACCAAATGATACTATCAAATTAGGATTTTAGTGAAATTACAATTTTGCCTTTGAAGAGCATAAGGACTTTTTCAATTTAAAATTATTTGTATCCCTTCAATCTGCTTTGTAATCAACAAAATCAATCTAGGAGCAACAACAGCTTATCAATTTCCTGCAAAAGAATGCAGATATTTTTGCTTGGACTCCGACGGACATGCCAGGGATCGATGCTGAAGTCATGCAACACCGCCTGACCGTCGATCCCAAACACCGACCGACAAAGAAAAAAGTTCGAAGTCATGCACCGGAGAGACAGGTGGCAATAGCCGAGGAGGTTGATAAACTCCTGAAAGCCGGGTTCATCAGAGAGGTCAACTATCCGAGCTGGGTTTCCAATATGGTCTTGGTTAAGAAGGCGAACGGCAAATGGAGGATGTGTATAGACTTCAAAAAACTGAATAAAGCCTGTCCGAAGGACAGTTACCCTCTGCCCAGAATTGACCAACTAGTAGATGCAACCTCGGGCCACGAGCTTCTCACCTTCATGGATGCGTTCTCCGGCTACAATCAGATCAGGATGGTGCCTGAGGATGAAGAAAAAATTGCTTTTATAACTAACCGTGGCCTTTATTGTTACAAGGTCATGCCTTTTGGCCTCAAAAATACAGGGGTGACATATCAGCAGCTGGTGAATAAGATTTTCAAAGAGCAGATCGGCCGCAACATGGAGGTCTACGTGGACGACATGCTCATAAAGAGTAGATCATTGGTGAACCACGTCATCGAACTTGAGGAGACCTTCAGCGCCCTTCGAAAATACAAGATGAAGCTGAACCCAGCCAAATATGCTTTTGGAGTAACCTCAGGAAAATTTCTAGGCTTCATGGTATCGGGGCACGGGATCGAGGCAAATTCGAAAAAGATTCGCGCCATCCAGGAGATGACCGTCCCGAGGTCAATAAAGGAGGTTCAGCACCTCATCAAAAAAGTAGCGGCTCTAAATCGCTTCATCTTGAGATCGATCGAGCGATGCCTATCTTTCTTTTGGACCCTCAAGCAGCCCAAGAACTTCTGTTGGACCGATGGATGTCAGCAGGCATTCGAAGAGCTGAAGAACTACCTCGGCTCATCACTATTATTGGCAAAGCCCGAGCCTGGAGAGGAATTGTTCCTATACCTGACGGTTTCCCCTGTGGCCCTCGCTGCAGTTCTGATCAAGGAAGAAGCGAAGATCCAACGGCCGATCTACTACATGAGCCGAGTATTGAGAGATGCCGAAACCAGGTATACTAAGTTAGAGAAACTAACTTACGCCTTGTTGATTGCAGCTCGAAGGCTCCGACCTTACTTTCAAGGACACACCATAACGCTGCTCACCGACCAGCCGATCAAGGCGGTTCTGCATCGAGCGGACGTCTCTGGTAGAATCACGAAATGGGCAGTCGAGCTCACGGAGTTCGACATCAACTATCGACTGCGGCCAGCGATCAAAGCCCAGATATTAGCAGACTTCGTGGTGGAATGCACTATCCCAAAGGAGGCCGAACTTGGACAAAATGAAGCCGATAATCTCGAGCTCCGACCGAACTCCCCCGAAGAAAGAGCCGATCTCCTTGATGGTTCTTGGGCCTTCTACGTGGATGGTTCCTCCAACATGTCAGGTGCAGGCGCGGGCCTGATCTTGGTAAATCCAGATAGAATTGTTGCGGAGTATGCACTGCGCTTCGAGTTTTTCGCAACAAATAACAGAGTAGAATATGAAGCTCTGATTGTGGGACTGAAGGTCGCCAAAGAATTAGAAGTAGATCGGCTTCAAGCCTACAGTGATTCTCAATTAGTAGTGGGACAGGTCAGTAGAAATTATGAAGCTCGAAAGGACAGTATGGCTAGATATCTTGAAAGGATAAGGGAGATCATCCCTACCTTCGGTAGCTTCGACATCAGGCAGATCCTGAGATCGAAAAATGCCAGGGCTGACATTCTCTCTAAGTTAGCTACATTGGCTCCGATCGAACTGCCTAAGGAAGTCTTCTTCTAGGTTCTGAAGCACCCAAGTACAGAAGAATCATAGTCTGTGATGGAGATCAACTATGAACCCCGTTGGGTCGACCCACTAGTTACATACCTCAAGGATGGAGTTCTTCCTCCTGATGCAAAAGAGGCTTGGAAGCTTAAGAACCAGACCTTCCGATATATCCTCTACGAAGGCAAGCTATACAAGAGGTCGTACTCCTTGCCCCTCTTGAAATATCTCCGGCCTTTCGAAGTCAACTTCGCCTTGAGGGAGGTACATGAGGGAGTCTGTGGAAGTCACATGGGGGCCAGATCTTTATCTCATAAGCTACTCCGACAAGATTATTACTGGCCTACCATGTACCATGACTCCATCGAATATGTCCGAAGATGTGACCGGTGTCAGAGATATGCCAATATACAAAGGCAACCTACCTCCGAACTGACACCATTGAGTGCCCCGTGGCCGTTCGCGCAATGGGGGATGGATATCCTCAGACCTTTTCCCATGGCATCAGGGCAGCGAAAGTTTCTCCTGGTGGCAATAGACTATTTCACCAAGTGGGTTGAAGCTAAACCTTTGGCAAAAATCACGGAAGCCAAAGTGCAGGACTTCGTCTGGAAGTCGATTGTCTGCAGGTTCGGCTTACCCAGAACCCTCATCACTGATAATGGGCGATAATTTGCTGGAGCAAAGTTTACTGAATTTTGTGAGGACCTAAACATCTCCCACAGCTTCACTTCGGTGGCCCATCCTCAGGCAAATGGCGAGGTCGAGGTGACAAACAAGACTCTATTGCAGGGCATCAAAGTGAGACTTGAAAAGGCAAAGGAAACTTGGGCTGACGAGCTCTATTATGTGTTATGGGCATACCGGACTACTCAGAGATTGCCCACGGGGGAGACCCCCTTTGCCTTAGCTTTCAGGACAGAGGCCGTGATCCCAATAGAACTCAAGCTTCCGTCAATATGAGTCGTGGCGTTCGACGAACAACGCAACCCACAGGATCTCAAGGCCAACCTCGACTTGTTAGAAGAAAAGTGAGAGATAGCTCGAGTTCGGATGACGGCCTACAAACAGAAAGTAGCCCGCTACTACAACTCTTGGTTCAAAAGCAAAGTCTTCAGAGCGGGGGACCTGGTGTTGTGGCGAGCCGCTGCCTCACAACCTCAGAATCAAGGAAAACTTGCTCCAAACTGGGAAGGCCCGTATAAAGTCAAGGAGGTAGTCCAGCCCGAAACATACTATTTAAAAGAGCTCGTAGGAGCAGAGCTTCTGCGACCATGGAATTCAAAAAATCTATGAATGTATTACCAATAGCTTCACCTTAAATAAAAGTTTCATATTTGCATATTTTTCTTTTAGCATGAGTTTATAACGACAGGAAATAACTCTCTCATGCAATTGAAATTAAGCATGTTAGGAACAGGAGGAGAACCTCGTCTTAACATGAGCAAAGTCGAAGGCTTAGTTTCCTAAAAGACCGGATGGAAGGAGAGGCCCTCACAATGGCCTTGATGTGCCCCCACAGCCTTGTTAGGAACAGGAGGAGAACCTCGTCCTAACATGAGCAAAGTCGAAGGCCCGATTTTCTAAAAGATCGGATGGAGGGAGAGGCCCTTACAACGGTCCTGATGTGCCCCCACAACCTTGTTAGGAACAGGAGGAGAACCTCGTCCTAACATGAGCAAAGTCGAAGGCTCGATTTTCTAAAAGATCGAATGGGGGAGAGGCCCTCACAACAACCGTGATGTGCCCCCACAGCCTTGTTAGGAACAGGAGGAGAACCTCGTCCTAACATGAGCAAAGTCGAAGGTCCAATTTTTTAAAAGATCGGATTGGGGGAGAGGCCTTCACAATGGCTCTGATGTGCCTCCACAGTCTTGTTAGGAATAGGAGGAGAACCTCGTCCTAACATGAGCAAAGTCGAAAGCCCGATTTTCTAAAAGACCAGATGGGGGAAGAGGACCTTACAACGGTCCTGATGTGCCCCCACAGCCTTGTTAGGAACAGGAGGAGAACCTCATCTTAACATGAGCAAAGCCGAAGACCCGATTTCCTAAATGACCGGATGGGGGGAGAGGCCCTCACAACGGCCCTGATGTGCCCCCACAGCCTTGTTAGGAACAGGAGGATTACCTCATCCTAACACGAGCTGAATCTGACTGTCGAGAACAAGGGGAAGACCTCGTCCTGACGCAAACAAAGACTTGGCTGATCGACCAGGAGGAAAGCTTCAATGATACCTCTACGCTTTCACGACCCCATTAAGAGCAGGGAGAAAATCCTCACTCGAACACGAAAGGAAAAGGAGAAGATAAAAGAGAAAGACCGACGAACTACTTCTGCGATAAATAAAAACAAACTACATCAAAGACATAAAGAATTTCGTCCCAGTCGCTAAGAGGGAACCTGACATAGGCCGAGGATCAATCGACCTCTTCAAGGTAATGAGAAGTTCGGACCTCCGAGCTCGAGCACCGGGAGAAGGCGTCCAACTCAAATGAACTCGAAAGAACCTACGGTCATAAACCAAAGGGCAAATCGACACTGCAGCAGTCGGGAACCCCCAAACAGCGTCAGCATTGAACACGACAAAAGATAAAAGGAGTCCGATAAATAATCAGTTAATATCAGAATGGGCGAGGTAATAAATAATTTCATTCTCATTTTATTGATGAAGTATACATTACAAAGCCTTGAAGGCCCAAAAAAGAGGGGGGGACGAGTAACGAAAAATTCTCTTCTCATTCCATTGACAAAGTGCATGTTACAAAGCCTTAAAAAAAAAATAAACAGCTCTAAGAAAGCTCGACTTCATCAGACTTCGAACTTTCGGTTCCAGCCATCGTCGAGAATTATTTCAAGTACTTGGCTTCTTCTTCTAGTCCCCTTTTCAGATCGGCAATTACTCCAGCATTATCTTCGAAGTACATGTAGATGCCACGATGACGGCGGGCATGATCGGCAATTACTCCAGCATTATCTTCGAAGTACATGTAGATGCCGTCTTTGCCGCGCCATGGTCTCCACTGCCTCACGATGATGGCGGGCATGACCTTCTTTCTGAGGTCAGATTCCCCCTCACAGTGACAGCGGGCATGACCTTCTTCCTGAGGTTAGGTTTTTCCTCATGATGATGTGCACCGGGAAGCCCTCGCGGTCGAAGATGTGACATAAGCGCGGGCTTTGGGCCATCAAGGCGAAACACGGCCAGATCTGTCTCTTCTACCCTCACCTTCTTCGCCAACCCGGAAGTTGCAGCGTCTTTCCGCTCGTGGGCTTTCAGGCTCTGGGCTAACATCAGAGTCGCATCCGCACCCATATCTACAATGAAGGAAGACCAGCGCAGTCTACAAATGGGGCCGCGGAAGTAGAGAAGGCTTTGAGGCTAACCCAAGCTGGTCTGAGGGATACGAGGGTATAGAGATGAGGACGACTCGACGGATGCTTAAAGCCAGGAAGGAAAGACTGAAGAAGCTCCCGTACAAAATGAGATCCCCAAAGGGGGGAGGCAGGTTTAAATAAGCAATGGGAGCCGGTGCAATAATGACTGCAGAACTCCTTAGACCAGTCTGTGACCGCCGCGTGGCCCACTCACCGTGGCAAGCGGCTAGAGGTGGCCGACAATTAGTAAAACCATTATGGCACCGTACCTGGGACTGCGCTCTGACTGAAATTCTAAAAAGAAGAAACCTTTTCCGAAAAGGTTTCAGTACTAGCGTGCCAAATGTCAAAATATCTGGCAACCACCAAGTACGAAAATCGAGGAGAGCAGCCTCGATCGTGAGAATTTTTTTGTACTTTCTTCATTCGAAATCCGAACTCAAAAGTAGGGGGACTGGTGTTGGGTATAAAATATCCCCCCGACAGAAGTTTGTAAAAGACTGATCCTTCGGGGCTCTTCCGACTCCCGACCTTGTATGTGGCGCCTCTCCGAACTTCCTCGGCCGTCCGGACTTCTCCGACAATGGACTTTCACGTTCACCCACTGGGCCGCCCCAAAGGCCCTCTGGGCCTCACTGACAGTCGACCTCCTACAGCAACCAACCATTCTTCGAGTCTCTCCTGGACTTCTTCCGGCCACAGACGATCCTACTCCAAACTTCTTTCGGGCTTCGTCAGCATCCGAGCTTTCCCGACAATGAGATTTCTATAGTAACCAGACTCCTTCCAAGTTTCCACGACGGTCGAACGCCTTCCGGATCCCGATCGAGCTCCTGCGAGAGCCGAACTTCTACTACGAACGGTCTACTCCGAACTCCTATAGCAGGCTGTCTATCCCAGACATCGACTGTAAGCAAATTCTGACTCAAGCCTCTACTATAAACAAATTTCTTCCAAATTTCTACTACAGGTAGACGTCAACCGAGCTACATCTAGCGAGTGGGCTTTGGACGAGCTTCTACAGCGGGACACTACTCCGAGCTTCCGCGACCACTGGTCCTCGCCCGAGCTCCTACAATAAGTGGCCCCTTTTCGACCTCTCGCGAGAACCGAAGCCCGTCCGAACTTCTCCAGTGGATGGATTTCGGACGAGCTTTTATGACGGATGAGCTCCAGCAACTGGGTCCCTACGATAGCTGATTGCCTCCGATGTCTGTTGAGCCTCTGATGTGCTATCCGAAGTCTATCGTCGGCCGACCTCCTACCAGGCTCCCCATAAAATCGGACTTCTCCGGTAGATGATCTTCAGATGAGCTTCCGCATCAGATAAATCCCAGACAGACTTCTCCGAACTTCGTCAATAAAAATCTTCGTCTGAGCTCCTACAGCAGGTGACTCCCATCTGAAACGTCAGCACCCGAAGCATCCGACAACAGTACATTCGTCAGCGACCTCGGAACATCCAAGCCTCTCCTAGAACGATGATGTAAAGAGCTATTCTACTCCATCAGGTATCCCAACCGAGCTTCGGCCGATGGATCCAAACTCTCTAGCAAGCCACAACAAGGGCCACTACCTTACTCCATGTTGGGAATAGTGTCCCAAAGCCAATCGTCAGCCTGTTGACGGTTGTGCTCCTTTTGTATTAGTACATGAATTATAAATAAATAAAAGTTATTTTGGTATTTTTTCATCACAAATATTTCATCTTCTAATGAACTCCTGTGTTGTGGTGAAGTCCTTAGGACTATTTAGACTCGACAAAGGAGGATTTGTCGTTTAGTCCTTAAACATGTTCGCGACCAAATGATACGTTGTTACCAAGGATGACAATATTTATCGAGCATAGGTCGTTGTATGCCATATGGGTTGGTTGTCCTCATAACCAAAGAGTGTGGAGACACTGGTATGGCATACAGGTGAGATGTAATGGTATATCTGCACTGAACGTGACCAACTCCGGAGCTATTTCTGCTGTCAAGATTTGCTTCGATGGGATATGGGTATAAATGTCCCTCCGACCTGAGACCGCCACGGTGACTTGCAAGCAACTCACTGCACTTAGGCACTGGACTACCTGAATTTTTAATTCAGTGACGGAAGGTTGCTGGGTGTAGTCAAGTACTTGACTTGTCGGTGCGTGTGTCAAGATGGGATTGACCACTCCAGTTTAGGAGCTGTGTACAGTCGTGTTTCAATTTAGCAAAACCTTGGCCAGGGTAGTCTTAGTGAGGAGTCACAGGACTAATTGAGTTGAGCACGATTCGGATGATATCATCAGGGTTGACAGTTTAACCCTGAGTCATCCTAAACACAGGGGTCAAAAGGGATGAATTATACGGTAACCATATTCACGTAGGTTCTGAATGTTGCGATTGTGATTATTCGACCTATCCGGTCGTCGGGTACCATTGCTAGATGGTCACTTCGATTAGTACAGAAATTGGTTCCTGTGCTACCGGCTTAGGTTCGAACCTGCGGGGTCACACACATTAGAGGTTCCTTTCTGATCTGATGGCTGATTATGAGTCTTATCTATCTGGAACTCTATGATTGAGAATTAGGATTCTCTAATCATGAGTTTCACACATTTTGGGTATCGGGGTCAAAATTTTGAATTTCGAATTTTGAATTTGAAATTTGAACTCTTTGATCAGGGTTTCATATCGATGGTCTCTGATGCCTGATTGCCCATCGAATTTGGACTCAAAATTTATGAGAGGTTTAATTAGTGATTTAATCACTAATTAACTCAATTTGATTGAGTAATTATTTTTGGATCAAGTCCAATTGAATTGGATTCAGTTTGGATTGACCCGATTAGGTTAAATGTTGACCTAATCGCTAAGGTGGTTTAGTCCCTGATTTGATCAGGGGTTAGGTTTAGTTAATTCCTGATTTGATTAGAATTTTATTAAGCCTAATTAAGCCTAATTATGTTGGGTTTAATTTGGTCTAATTGTGCTCAACCTATTTTAAACTAGGTTGGCTCAATTTGAATCAAACCACCTTGTTTTAAATTCCCTGCGTCACCCAACTTCCTTGCACCCATTTGAATTCACGAGAAGAAACTTCTCGTGAAATTTTTCTCATGCAAAACCCTTCCCCACGTCCTCATTTGTGCACCATATGGATGGATAAAATAATTAGTTAGCCATTCAAATTCAAAGCATGTTTGAATTTGAATGGATAACTTATCACTTGCCCTTTCATCCTTATCCATTTTGTGCGCCACATTACTTACACGAGAAAAGGTTTCTCGTGAAACTTTTTCCACGCACAAAGAGCCACGCCCCTTCTCTTCTCACACCCAAAAGGATAGGGATAAGTTGGTTTTCGTTTGAATTCAAATTTGATTTGAATTCAAATGTGTAACCTCTTGTCTTTATCCTCTCACGCGGATAAGACACGTTCGACGTTGTTTTAAAAAGAGGAGAAAGGTGGGACGTGTGTAGAAAAATTAGGAGAGAAACTTTGGGGCGTGAGGAAGGCTTCTGCACAAGGTGAAGGTCCAAAACCTTCCAAGAGAAAAAGAAAGAAAAGAGAGAAAATTGGGCGCAGGGTTTTTGATGTGTACCCTAGGGTTTCTACCTAGGGTTCGGGAAGTGAGATTGGTGTGCCACGAGTATCGTGAGTCCACCAAATTTCAGAGAGAGATCCATCAGCCTCTCAAGTAACTGTGCAGATGATTCAGAGCATCCGAGAAGTCGGCACACATCGATCGAAGGAGTTCGATCAACATCTACCATCAAAAGGGTGAAATCACGAACTAGCATTCGTGAGGAGCTGATCAGACGGGAGCTTCGTGTGGACGATCCGCAGAGGCCAGACAGTTGGGTGGCTACGACGTGACGATCAGAGCCCTCCGACGGTGATCAGATTGCGGTTATCGACTACCCGCAAAAGGTGATGTGTTCTGAACACAGTACTGTAAAACGTTTACTGATTCAAATTTGAATTTTAAATTTAAATGCATGCTGTTGTATCATATTTAGATCCTAGTGTAGGGTTAATTAGTATTAATTAATGAGATTAATTAATAATTCCACTGTAAAATAGTAATTTTGAAAAAGTTTTAAAATTACCATTTTGCCCCTGCACTAAATTTTTACTTCAATTGGTATCAGAGCAGGTTCTAGAATATGATATACATATGCATACGTAGATTAAGGTGTAATCTATAAGTTTAAATTTGAAATTCAAAATTCAAAATTCGAAATTCAAAAAGATTTGAAATTTGAAATTTGAAATTTGTTAGAAGTTTCAAATTTGAAATTCAAAATTTGAAATTTGAAATTTGGTTGAAATCTCAAATTTGAAATTTGAAATTTGAAATTCAAAATTTGAAATTTGAAATTCAAAATTCAAAATTTGAAATTTGAAATTTGGTTGAAATCTCAAATTTGAAATTTGAAATTTGAAATTCGAAATTTGAAATTTGAAATTTGAAATTCGAAATTTGAAATTTGAAATTCAAAATTCAAAATTTAAAATTCAAAGATTGAAAATTCGAAATTTGAAATTTGATTGAAATCTCAAATTTGAAATTTAAAATTTGAAATTTAAAATTTAAAATTTGAAATTCAAAATTTAAATTTTGAAATTTGTATATTTAGATATACTTGATCCAAGTAACAAGTAATCTAATTGGGTTGGTTGCCATGGCCGTCCGGTCATAGGAGAAAACTAGGGTTTAAAGGCCCTCTCTTCCCATTCGATGGGGTCTCCTATGGCGGTAGGGGTGCCGATGCAATTATATCCCATGCCGATGAAGCAGCGAAAGGACTTGATTAAGAAATTTATCATGAATGTGTTAGATTAGATCTAAAAGAAAATTTATGATTTATTTTGAGTTATTTTCTGTTATGAAATGAGCAATAGAATTGCTGTTTATGAAATGTGCTGACCCGTTTATGAAATGAGTTAACACATTTGGTGAACAGAAAATAAAATCTTTCAAATTTGAAAATTATTTTTGAAATGCCAAACCCTGACCCATCAGCCCAAGTACTTAATTAAAAGAATTAAGTGTTGTCTAGTAGGTCTAGAATTGTGAATTAAGACCTAAGACAATTGCATAAACTTTTGGGTCAATGGGTTAGATGAATTAGGTCCATAATTGGGTTAGACCTAAGGTTAGTTTAAAAAAATAGACGAATTGGAGTAATTGGTCAAATATAATCAAAAGTTGAATTAGATTAGGTCAAGGATACTCTAGACTCAACTTCAATAGTTGTAGTTGAATGGGTCCATGTCTTTAACTAGACCAAGATGGACTTAATTCATGGCTACGCGGTGGAGCTCTATTTACTAAGTTGATCAAAATTAAAACTAATGAACTGGTTGGT
Organism: Elaeis guineensis; assembly: GCF_000442705.2. Classification (NCBI taxonomy): domain Eukaryota; kingdom Viridiplantae; phylum Streptophyta; class Magnoliopsida; order Arecales; family Arecaceae; genus Elaeis; species Elaeis guineensis. The sequence continues at coordinate 20,865,774 of NC_025997.2, forward strand.
GTCTAAGGTAAGTTCGGTAGTTTTGACCAGTGGTTCTTAAGCGGGAGCTACTCGCATTGATTCGATCATTGACGAGTTAATGGCAAATTCCCACCACTGATCTCACTTACCTGGCCAATCTGGTAAGTTAGATTTTGATTAGATCACTTGGTGATTAGAGCTCACCTATGTCATTAGGTAAATCAGTAAGACTGATTTAGGTGCTCCTAATGCCAGCTTTAATTAAATCCTTTTTAATCTGACTTGGTGAAGTCAGTGGGAGGATTGAAATTGGCTGGATGATTTCTTCTCTACTATTCTTTAATAAAATCCTCAAAATTATTAGGTCCCTAAAATGATTAAGTTATAATGATAACTAAGTCATAGCCTCCCATTAAGTGAATGATAATGAGTCCATTAGTTCAATGATCATTGGAGGCCCAAAGGCCTGGTGCTCATTGGCTAATGGAATTATTATTCATAATATGATAATTTGATTGAGTCTTTCTGATGGTGGTTAGGTTGGCCGGCCAAAGTCGGGCCTGATCATTTATTGGTCCGATTCACTAAATTAAGTCATGTTAATGGTTGGACCTAACCAGATCTTTTCAGTGGAGGCCAAAGCCTACTGATTAGGTTCTGGGGCAAAATAAATTACTAGAAGTTGTTTAGAGAAACAATTGGTTAAGAACCTACCCATAGATGCACATGGATTGACCAACCAAAGTTGGGCTCGTGTGTAGTCTGTGTGGATTCTAGTACCCATTAAGGAATTAAAGTAATTTTTCGAATTGGAAGATGAGGCTACCAGTTCGTAAAAATATTAGGAAAAACTTTAGACTAAAGTCCAAGTCTTTAGTATTAATTTATGTACTAATAGAGGTCTCGTTTTCCTTTAAGCAGCTATGGCCACTACCCTGTCGCTCCGGTCATTATTAGATAATGACAAGCTCATGGGACCCAATTTCGATAGCTGGTATCGAAAATTGAAAATCGTCCTTGAGCATGAACGGATCCTTTATGTAGTAACGGATCCAGCACCTGAGGAGCCAGCTCCGAACGCTAGTAAAGCGATCCGAGACACTTACTTGAAGTGGCTCAATGACCGCACCACCATTCGATGTATTATGCTGGCAGCAATGAATGATGAGTTCAGCCGAAGGTTTGAGAACGCCCAGCCACAGGAGATGCTTCAAATGTTGAACGACTCCTTTGGCACGCCTGACGACGTTGAAAGGCACAAAACTAGTTGTGCTATTTTCAATGCTCGAATGAGGGATGGGGCCTCAGTCACTGATCATGTACTGTATATGATCGAGATGATTGAGTGCCTAAACAAATTGGGCTTTCCTCTGCACGAGCAGCTCGGTAAGGATGCGATCCTTAATTCCTTGCCCAAGTCCTTCCTCCCATTCCTTACTCATTTTCGAATGACAAAGCCTGCAGTAAACTACCACGGATTGTTGGGGTTGCTGCAGAACTTTGAGAAGGATCACCAACTCCATAAGGAGTCGGTGAATGTAGTGGGAGGGTCTTCTTCTCATCGTCAACCCTTTGGGAAGGGGAAGAAGAACAAGAAGAAGAAAAATAAGAAGGTGCAATCTCATGCTGGGACAGTAGCACGGGGTCAGACCAAAAAGCGCAAGCATGACCAGAGCCAGGCGGAGTGCTTCTTTTGCAAGAAGCACGGGCATTGGAAGAGAAACTGTCCTCAATACATTGCCTCCCTGGACCCGAACAGGCCAAAGAAGAAGCAAGGTAATTATATGATAACTCCTTGCAACTTTTCGATTTGTGATACTACTGCCTGGGTATTGGATACCGGAAGCCCTTATCATATTTGTAATTCGATGCAGGGTCTGCAGGTCAGTAGGAGATTTGATGAAGGCGAGAGGTTCCTGAATGTTGGAGATGGAAGCAAAGTTCCAGTTCTAGCTTTAGGAATCATGAGTTTTGTAATCAATTCTCGTAATGTAATTCTGAGTGAATGTCACTATTGTCCAAGTTTTTTATTAAATATTATTTCTGTAGGCCTTTTGGCCATGTACGGTTATAATTTTTTAATAAAAGAAAATATTTGCAATATCATTTTGAATGGTGTTACAATATTTGTTGGATAATTAAATAATAAAATTTACTTACTATCACAGCCTGTTAATGTGGTTCAAAAATTCGGTAAACGATCTAGAATAGATAATGTGTCAGAAGTCTACCTTTGGCACTGTAGGCTAGGTCATATCAATAAGAACAGGATAAACAGGTTGGCTCAAGAAGGAATTTTTGAAGTTAGTGATTGTGAATCACTTCCAACCTGTGAGTCCTGTCTTCTTGGAAAGATGACCAAGTCACCTTTTACTAAAAAAAGGTGAGCGAGCCAGTGAACTCTTAGGTCTGGTACATTCTGATGTATGTGGACCCATGAGCTCAAGTGCAAGAGGTGGATTTTTCTACTTCATAACCTTCACAGACGACCTATTTAGGTATGGGTATGTCTATTTAATGAAGCATAAGTCGGAATCATTTGAAATGTTCAAACTATTCCGAAATGAGGTAGAAAAACAAACTGGGAAGTGTATTAAAACTCTTCAATCTGATCGAGGAGGTGAATACCTTTCCAATGAGTTTCTGACGTATCTAAGGGAGAATGGGATTCTCTCTCAGTGGACTCCTCCTGGAACACCACAGCATAATGGTGTGTCTGAAAGGAGGAATCGGACCCTGTTAGACATGGTTCGATCCATGATGGGGTTTGCTGGTCTGCCGATCTCTCTCTGGGGATATGCGCTCGAATCGGCTTGTTACCTTCTAAATAGAGTTCCGAGTAAGTCTATAGCCAAAACGCCATATGAGATATGGATAGGACGTAAGCCAGTACTCTCGCACCTTAGGGTTTGGGGGTGTCCGGCTTATGTTAAACGTTTAATTACAGACAAACTTGGACCTAGGTCTGACAAGTGTAATTTTATAGGGTACCCAAAAGAGATCAAAGGGTATTATTTCTACCTTGCTGATGAGCAAAAGGTGTTTGTCAGCCTTAAGGCAATCTTTTTAGAAAAAGAGTTCCTTAGTGAAGGAACTGTTGCCTCTAAAGTCGAACTTGACGAAGTTCGACAGGTGGAAAAACCGACACATGTTACTGAACCTGAACCGGATTTGATTAGATCAGATCCGGAGCCCATTGATTATGCACCCTTAAGGCGGTCTGATAGAGTACCACATCAACTGGACAGATACTATGGTTTCTTGATCCGGGATGGTGATCCTATCGAACTTGATGAAAACGATGAGGATCCGATCACCTACATGGATGCAATGCAGAGACCTGACTCTGAGAAATGGCTAGAGGCCATGAAATCCGAAATGGAGTCCATGAAGGTCAACGATGTGTGGACATTGGTTGACCCACCCGAAGGAGTAAAACCCATAGGGTGTAAGTGGGTCTTCAAAAGGAAGAGGGGGGCAGACGGAAAGGTGGAGACCTATAAAGCCCGTCTGGTTGCCAAGGGATATCGTCAACATTATGGTATAGACTATGACGAAATGTTTTCTCCTGTGGCAATGCTCAAATCCATTCGGAATATGCTTGCGATAGCTGCCCATCTGGACTATGAAATCTGACAGATGGATGTGAAGACAGCTTTCCTAAACGGAGAGTTGGACGAAGAGGTGTATATGATACAACCTGAAGGGTTCACATCCACAGATGAGTCTAAGATGTGCAAGCTACAGAGGTCCATTTATGGACTTAAGCAGGCATCTCGGAGTTGGAACATACATTTTGATAGGACGATCAAAACGTATGGCTTCGTTAAGAACGGAGAAGAACCCTGCATTTATAAGTGGGCTAATGGTCCAGCAGTAGTATTTCTTGTATTGTATGTGGATGACATTCTCTTAATCGGGAATGATGTCCCTGCATTACAGGGAATAAAGATTTGGCTATCGTCACAGTTCTCCATGAAGGATCTGGGAGAAGCTTCCTACATCCTAGGGATGAGGATCTATAGGGATAGATCCAAAAAGTTGCTTGGCTTATCCCAGTCCACGTACATTGATACTATGCTGAAAAGGTTCAGCATAGAAAATTCTAAGAAAGGCTATCTACCGATAGGCCATGGAATTTCTCTCTCGAAGAGGGATTGTCCGACAACACCTCAAGAGAGAGAGCGTATGGGTAGGATTCCATATGCTTCGGCAGTGGGATCTATCATGTACGCCATGACATGTACATGACCAGATGTGGCATACTCACTAGGGGTAGTGAGTAGATACCAATCTGATCCAGGAGAGAATCACTGGAAGGTTGTTAAAACCATCCTGAAGTATTTGAGAAATACTAAGGACCAGTGGCTTATATATGGTGAATCGGACTTGAGACTTATAGGGTTTACAGACTCTAGTTTCCAGTCTGATCGAGATGATAGCAAGAGTGTGTCAGGATTTATTTTTACCCTTAATGGTGGAGCTGTCTGCTGGAAGAGTTCCAAGCAGCACACTGTGGCTGATTCAGTATGCGAGGCGGAGTATATTGCTGCATCAGATGCTGCCAAAGAAGCGGTGTGGCTGAGAAAATTCATCATCGAGCTCGGAGTAGCACCCTCCCTTGTTGGTCCAGTTCTGCTCTACTGCGACAGCTCTGGAGCCATTGCTCAGGCGAAGGAACTAAAGGCACACCAGCGGACGAAGCATATTCTGCACCGCTACCATCTCATCCGGGAGATCGTGGATCGAGTTGACGTCGACCTTCAGAAGATCGACGGGAAGGAGAACCTGGCCGACCCATTCACTAAAGCCATTGCGGTGAAGGAGTTCAATGACTACAAGTCGAAGATGGGTATTAGATACTGCACCGATAGGCTTTAGGCCAAGTGGGAGATTGTTGGGAATAGTGTCCCAAAGCCAATCGTCAGCCTGTTGACGGTTGTGCTCCTTTTGCATTAGTACATGAATTATAAATAAATAAAAGTTATTTTGGTATTTTTTCATCACAAATGTTTCATCTTCTAATGAACTCCTGTGTTGTGGTGAAGTCCTTAGGACTATTTAGACTCGACAAAGGAGGATTTGTCGTTTAGTCCTTAAACATGTTCGCGACCAAATGATACGTTGTTACCAAGGACGACAATATTTATCGAGCATAGGTCGTTGTATGCCATATGGGTTGGTTGTCCTCATAACCAAAGAGTGTGGAGACACTGGTATGGCATACAGGTGAGATGTAATGGTATATCTGCACTGAACGTGACCAACTCCGGAGCTATTTCTGCTGTCAAGATTTGCTTCGATGGGATATGGGTATAAATGTCCCTCCGACCTGAGACCGCCACGGTGACTTGCAAGCAACTCACTGCACTTAGGCACTGGACTACCTGAATTTTTAATTCAGTGACGGAAGGTTGCTGGGTGTAGTCAAGTACTTGACTTGTCGGTGCGTGTGTCAAGATGGGATTGACCACTCCAGTTTAGGAGCTGTGTACAGTCGTGTTTCAATTTAGCAAAACCTTGGCCAGGGTAGTCTTAGTGAGGAGTCACAGGACTAATTGAGTTGAGCACGATTCGGATGATATCATCAGGGTTGACAGTTTAACCCTGAGTCATCCTAAACACAGGGGTCAAAAGGGATGAATTATACGGTAACCATATTCACGTAGGTTCTGAATGTTGCGATTGTGATTATTTGACCTATCCGGTCATCGGGTACCATTGCTAGATGGTCACTTCGATTAGTACAGAAATTGGTTCCTGTGCTACCGGCTTAGGTTCGAACCTGCGGGGTCACACACATTAGAGGTTCCTTTCTGATCTGATGGCTGATTATGAGTCTTATCTATCTGAAACTCTATGATTGAGAATTAGGATTCTCTAATCATGAGTTTCACACATTTTGGGTATCGGGGTCAAAATTTTGAATTTCGAATTTTGAATTTGAAATTTGAACTCTTTGATCAGGGTTTCATATCGATGGTCTCTGATGCCTGATTGCCCATCGGATTTGGACTCAAAATTTATGAGAGGTTTAATTAGTGATTTAATCACTAATTAACTCAATTTGATTGAGTAATTATTTTTGGATCAAGTCCAATTGAATTGGATTCAGTTTGGATTGACCCGATTAGGTTAAATGTTGACCTAATCGCTAAGGTGGTTTAGTCCCTGATTTGATCAGGGGTTAGGTTTAGTTAATTCCTGATTTGATTAGAATTTTATTAAGCCTAATTAAGCCTAATTATGTTGGGTTTAATTTGGTCTAATTGTGCTCAACCTATTTTAAACTAGGTTGGCTCAATTTGAATCAAACCACCTTGTTTTAAATTCCCTGCGTCACCCAACTTCCTTGCACCCATTTGAATTCACGAGAGAAACTTCTCGTGAAATTTTTCTCATGCAAAACCCTTCCCCACGTCCTCATTTGTGCACCATATGGATGGATAAAATAATTAGTTAGCCATTCAAATTCAAAGCATGTTTGAATTTGAATGGATAACTTATCACTTGCCCTCATCCTTA
>NC_025997.2:21172359-21359759 GCF_000442705.2 Elaeis guineensis
CTGTGGCTCTTTAGCTTGAGCAATGACTCTAGTATTGTCACAGTATAACAAGATAAGGCCATTAAGGAGGGTGCGACTCTAAGCTGGTCGATGAACTTTTAAAAATATACAGCTTCCTTCATAGCATCGGATGCCGCGATATACTTTGCTTTACAAATTGAGTCTACCACAATATTCTGCTTGAAACTTTTTCAGTAAATTACTCTACCATTTAGGATAAAAATATAATCTGACATACTCTTACTATCATCATGGTCTGACTAAAAGCTGGAGTCGATGGATCCCACAAGTTTTAAGTCAGTTTCACTGTACACAAGCCACTGGTCCTTAGTATTTCTTAAATACTTAAGAATGGTCTTTACGACCTTTCAGTGATTTTCTCCTAGATCAGACTGGTATCTACTTACTCCCCCTAATAAGTATGCCATATTTGGTCTCATATATGTCATGGCGTACATCATAGAATCCACTATCGAAGTATTTGAAACTCTACTCATACACTCTCTCTCTTGAAGAGTTGTCGGACAATCTCTTTTCGAAAGAGAAATTCTTTGGTCTATCGAAAGATAGCCTTCTTAGAATTCTTCATGCTGAATTATTTCAGTATGGTATCTATGTATGTGAATTGAAAAAGTTTGAGCAGCCTCTTAGATCTATCCCTATAGATCTTCATCTTTAGGATGTAGGCTGTTTCTCCCAGATCCTTCATAGAGAATTGTGATGACAATCAAACTTTTATTCTCTGTAATGCAGGGACATCATTTTTGATTAAGAGAATGCCATCTACATACAACACAAGAAATATAATTATTGAACTATTTGCCCACTTATATATGTAGGGTTCCTCTTCGTTCCTAATGAAGCCATACGTTCTGATCATCTTATCAAAATATATGTTCTAACTCTGAGATGCTTGCTTCAATCCATAAATGGATATCTGAAGCTTGCACACCTTGAACTCATCTGTGGATATGAACCTCTCAAGTTGTATCATATACACCTCTTCATTCAGCTCTCCATTTAGAAAAATTATCTTCACATCCATTTGCCAGACTTCATAGTCCAAGTATGCTACTATCGCAAGCATGATCCAAATAGATTTAAGCATTACCACAAGAGAAAATATCTCGTCATAGTCAATACCATAATGCTGACGATAACTCTTGGCAACCAAACAAACTTCATAGGTCTCCACCTTCCCGTCTGTACTCCTCTTCCTCTTGAAGACCTACTTACACCCTATGGGTTTAATCCCTTCAGGTGGGTCAACTAATGTCCATACATCATTGATCTTCATGGACTCCATTTCGGATCTCATGGCTTCAAGCCATTTATCAGAGTCAGACTTCTACATCACATCCATATAGGTGATCGGATCCTCATCATTCTCATCGAGTTCGATAAGATCTCCGTCCCGGACCAAGAAACCTAGGTATCTATCCGGCTGACACAGTACTCTACCAGATCACCTTAAGGATGTTTGTTCATTGGGCTCTGAGTTTGATCTTATCAAATTCGATTTAGATTCAATCATTGGTGTTAATTCTTCTACGTGTCGAACTTCATCAAGCTCGATTTTAGAGGCACTTATTCCTTCACTAAAATATTTTTTTTCAAAAAATATGCCTTACTACTGACAAACACCTTTTATTCAGTAGGTAGGTAAAAGTAATATCCACTCATTTTCTTGAGGTATCCTACAAAATTATACTTATCGAACCTAGGACTGAGCTTGTCAGTTTGTAATCATTTAACATAAGCTGGACACCCCCAAATCCTAAAGTAAGAGAGGTTTGGCCTATGTTCTGACCATATCTCATGTGGTGTCTTACTAACTGACTTACTCGAAATATTATTGAGCACAAAATAGGCTGTTTCAAGTGCATATCCCCAAAAAAGGATTGACAGAGTTGCAAACCCCATTATGGACCGAACCATATCCAACAAGGTTCAATTTCTCCTTTCTAAGATGCCATTATGCGGTGGTGTCCCTGGAGGGATTCATTGGGAGAAAATTTGATTCTCTCCTAGATATGTCAGAAATTCACTGAAAAAATATTTACCTCTTCGGTCAGATCGAAGAGTTTTAATATATTTTTTAGTTTGTTTCTCTACTTTATTATGAAATTATTTGAACATTTCAAATGATTTGGATTTGTATTTCATCAAGTAGATGTATCCATATCTAGATAGGTCATCTGTAAATGTAATAAAGTAGCTGTACCCTCCTTTGACATATATGCTCATGGATCTACATATATTAGTATGTATCAGACCTAGCACATCACTGGCTCGTTCATCTTTTTTAGTAAAAAATAACTTGGTCATCTTTCCAAGCAAACAAGACTCACATGTAGGTAATGATTCATAATCATCTTTATCAAAAATTTCTTCTTGAGCAAACCTGTTTATCCTATTCTTGTTGATATAACCTAGCCTACAATGCCAAAGGTAGGCATCCAGGACATCATCTATTCTAGAATATTTATTTGAAATGCACATATTATTAGGACTAGATATAACATAGATACCATTATTCAACTATCCACATAAAATTGTAACACCATTCAAAATGATATCATAAAAGTTTTTCTTTATTGATATTTTATAATTAAAATTGGCCAAAAGACCTACAGAAATAATATTTTAAAAAAAATTAGGACAACAATGACACTCATTAAGAACAATATACTGAGACTCGAATACAAGCTGGATGATTCCTAAAGCTAGAACTGAAACTGATCTTCTATCTCTAATATTCAGGAATCTCTCACCTTCTCCAAATCTCCTAGTAACCTGAAGACCTTGCAAGGAATTATAAATATGAATAGGGCTTCCAGTATCCAATACCCTAGTCATTGTATCTATAACAGAGAAGTTACAAGGTGTTATCACATAAGTACCTTGTCCTGCAACTGATTGCTTCTTCTTCTTTGGCCTGTTCGGGTCAAAGAAAGCAATATACTGAGGATAGTTCTTCTTTCAGTGACCCTACTTCTTGCAAAAGAAGTATTCTGTCTGACTTTGATCAGTCTTGAACTTAGATTTCTAAGACTGACTCCCAGCACTAGGCACCTTCTTATTCTTTTTTTTTTCTTTCTTAAAGGGACGATGACTATCTGAAAAAGATTCTCCCACTAGATTTACTATCTCCTTATGGAGCTGGTAATCTTTCTCAAAAGTCTGTAGCAACCCAAATAGATCGTGATAGTTGACTATAGGCTTCGTCATTCTGAAATGACTGAGAAATGGTAGGTAGGACTTGGGTAAAGAGTTCAAGATCGCATCCATCCCCAGCTATTCATGCAAAGACTAGGATCTGATTAAATTAGATTCTTAATTAGATTAAAACATATTTTAATTAGGTTGATTTGATTTTGGTTTGATTTGGTTTGAGAAACCAAATTTGAACAAGTCATAGATTGAATCCTAGTAAGACTAGGATTCCACCTTGCGCCACCTTAGCCCCCCATGCCCACTCTCTCTTATTTTGTGCAACAAAACCTTCTCTCCCAGGCCTTCATGCATGCCCAAAGCTTTCCACTCTTTCTCTCTTACATGGAATGTGATTGTGGACCAAGTCAAAGTAGGAATTAGTTTGGATTTTAAATTCTATGAGATAGAATTTTAGGAAACCAAAACTCTTTCCTTATGGTACTGATTTTATCCAGATTTTTTTTGAGATTTTTGTGAATTTTATGGAACATATTATGTGCTCTTTGCTGGTGGTCCATGACAGAAAAAGAAGGAAGGGGCACCCAAGAGTTGGGCACCACTTGTCTTGCCTTGTTTGAATTTTTTTTGACTAGGTATTTGACCTAGACAAGGACTCTTCATATCTCTTTATTTAAAATAAATTTCTTCTTAAAATTTTCATGGATTATAGATAATTGAGAGACCTTAGGGGTGTGTGAAAATCAGAGAGAAAGAGTGTTAGGGCATGGAGATATAATAGATACAAAACTAGGTGTCTAGGTGAGAGCAAAGAGAAGAAGAAGAGAGTCTTCTTCTAGGGTTGATGAGTTCACCTCTTTCCTTCCTCTATCTGTGAGTTTTCTGAAAGTGTCTCATATCTAAAACTCCTTCTCCTACTTTTCATTTTTGGAAGAGTCTAAATAAAGAAGAAGGAGGCATCTGATGGACCATCAAAGAAGGATCAGCACAGTACTAGCATACTATGCTGATTTCCTGGATCAAAAATTTTGATCGTGATTCATGGGCTCATGTGGATGACTCCTAAAGATCGGACACATATGTGGCCCACAACATCATCCTCAAATCTGGATCAGCAAAGTTAGAACATCTAACATGCAAGGTAATAGATCTGATCTATTATATTTTACATACATTAGATGTAGTATAGAAACATGTTGATATGATCAATATGTAGTTCTTGCTCTTTATATTTTAGTTTCTGATTTAATGTCATATAATAATCATGTAATAGAAACTTAAATCTAGAAATTCTATAATTTTATAAGATAAATTTTGATTTATTTTAGTCTTCTGCTGCCTGATCTTGAAAAAGTTTCAAGATCTAACCCTGAAACCCTAGATCTGATTCCTTTAATTGGTATCAGAGCCTAAGTTATTTATTACATGATTATTTATATATGCTTAGATTATTTTTTAGATTAGATCTAATTTATAATCTGATTATTAAATCTAAAATTAAAATTTTTAGATCAATCATGAACTATAGGTTGTCCTACTATAAGGTTTACCCCTTACAGTGCAAAGGTTGTCCTAGTTCATGTAGATCTATCTTTAATCATAAATTTGTTAGATGTGATCTAGATTAAATTTATGATTTATTAAATTTAAAAGATATTTAAATATAAAATAAAATCTCTTTGTTAATAATTCTCATGCAAAGAAATATTTGTCTGAAAAATTTGCACAGTTTTAAGTTGAAATTATTTCAATTACATGAACCTGTTTAGATTAGATCTAAAGTAGTTTCATGCTTATTTCACTTGCATTTTGATTATGAATCAAACATGCAACTTGGTTGGTAGAATCATATTGTAAAAATATTTTACAAATATAAAAATTATTTTTGAAAAGTCAAACCCCAACCCTCAGCCCAAAACTTAATTGAAAATTAAGAAGTTGTTTGATTAGGTTCTAGGATTGTGAATTGAAGAACCTAAGACACAAAGCATAACACATTGGATTAATGGGTTAGTGAAAATTAGGTCCATTAATTGGGTTAGACCTAAGGTTAGATTAAAAATAAACTTAATTAGAGAATTTACTAAATCTAATCAATTGTTGTCTTAGATTGGGTCAAGGATTCTCTAAATCAATTATAATAGTTGTAGTTGGTCAAATCCATGTCTTTAATGAGAACGAAATGGACTTGATTTTTGGCTAAGCGGTCCAGCATGAACTGTTAGGTTGATCTAATCGAAACTAATTAAACCAGTTGGTATCTAAGGTAAATCAGACTAGTGGTTTTTAATTGGCAGCCCGCTTATCTAGCCATTTCTGATGGTGTCTAAGGCAAGCTTTGGCAGACCCTCCCACCGATCGAACTTACCTGACCTCTTGGTGAAATTATGTTTTGATCGGATCACTTGATTATTCGAGCTGACCCATGTCAGCTAGGTAAATCAGTGTGACTGATTTAGGTGCTCCTAGACTAGCCCTTTTAATGGTGTCCCTTAAGCTGACTTGGTGAAGCCAGTGGGAGGATCATGATAAGCTGGTTCATCTGATCTTCTCCTCTTAATCAATTAAATCCTCTAAAATTATTAGATCCTTAAAATAAAATAGTTATGGTGATAACTAGATCATAGCCTCCCATTAAATGGATGATAATGGGCCCATCAGTTGGATAATCATTGGAGGCCCAAAGGCCTGGTGCTTATCGGCTGATGGAATTGTCATTCATAATATAATTTTTTGATTGTATCTTTGTAAATGGTGGTTAGGTTAGCCAACCAAAATTGGGCCAAATCATTCATTGGCTAGATGGGCCAAGTATGGTCATGTTAATGGTTGGACCTAACCAGACCTTTTCAGTGGAGGCCAAAGCTTACTGATTAAGGACTGGGGCAAAATTAAAATTACTAAAAATTATTTAGAGAAATAATTAGTTATGAACCTACTCTTAGATGTACATGAGTTGGCCAACCAAAGTTGGGCTTGTGTGCAGTCTAAGTGGATTCTAGTACCCACTAAAGAATTAGGGTAATTTTTTGAATTGGAGGTAGAGGCTACCAATTCGAATAAAATAGTGGGAGAAATTTTTTGATTAAAGTCCAAATCTTTAGGTTTAATGATTCAATTATTAATTAGGTTATGATTTTTCTTTGTGCAGATATGGCCACTTTTCTATCGCTCCTATCATTATTGGATAATGATAAGTTGGTGGGACCCAACTTCGGTAGCTGGTATCGAAAGTTGAAGATAGTCCTGGAACATGAATGGATCCTATATGTGATAACGGATCTTGCACCTATGGAGCCAGTTGCCAATGCATGTGGAACAGTCAGAGATACTTATCAGAAGTGGCTTAGTGATCGGACCACGATGTGCTGCATTATGCTGGCTGCCATGAGCAATGAGTTTAGTCACAGATTTGAAACAGCTCAGTCAAAGGACATGCTTCAAGTGTTGAAGAATGTCTTTGGCACATCTGATGATACGGAGAGGCACAAGACTAGTTGTGCTATCTTCAATGCCAAAATGCGGGATGGTGCCTCTATCACTGATCATGTATTGTAGATGATCGAGTTGATGGAGCGTTTGAGCAAGCTCGACTTTCCCTTGCATGAGCCGCTTGGAAAAGATGCAATACTGAACTCGCTGCCCAAGTCTTATCTCCCATTCCTCACTCATTATAGAATGACAAATCCTGAAGTAAACTACCACGGGTTACTGGGGTTGCTTCAGAACTTTGAGAAGGATCACCAACTCCACACGGAGTCAGTGAACATAGTAGGAGGTTCATCTTCTGGTTCTCGACCCTTTGAGACAGGAAAGAAGAACAAGAAGAAAAAAATGAAGAAGATGCAAGTTCAGGCTGGGACATCAATGCAGGACCAGACCAGAAAGATCAAGCCTGATAAGAGTCAAACTGAATGCTTCTTTTGGAAGAAGCGGGGACACTGGAAGAAGAACTGTCCTCAGTACATTGCATCCCAGGATCTGAATAGGCAGAGAAAGAAGCAAGCTATTGCTGGACAAGGTATTTATATAATAACTCCTTGCAATTTCTCTATTTATGATATAACTGACTGGGTATTGGATACTGATAGCCCTTACCATATTTGCAATTTGTTGTAGGGGTTGTAGGTCAGTAGGAGATTCGAGCAAGATGAGAGATTCTTGAACGTTGGAGATGGAAGACCAGTTCTAGTTCTAGCATTAGAAATCTTGAAACTTGTATTTGAGTCCCATACCATTGTTCTTAATGATTGTCATTTCTGTTTTAGTTTCTTTTTAAATATTATTTCTGTAGGCCTTTTGGCCAAAAATGATTATGAAATTTCAATAAAGAAACAAGTTTGTAATATCATTATGAATGGTGTTATTATTTTTTGTGGACATTTAAACAATGGTGTGTATATGTTATCACAACCTGTTAACATAGTCTATTCTATAGGCAAGCATTCTAGATTAGATAGTGTATCAGATATCTACTTATGATACTATAGGCTAGGTCATATAAACAAGTACAGGATAAACAAGTTGACTCAAAAGAGAATCCTCGAAGTTAGTGATTGTGAATCACTTTCAATCTGTGAGTTCTGTCTTCTTAGTAAAATGATCAAGTCACCTTTTACTGAAAAAGGTGAGAGAGCTACTGAGCTCTTGGGCCTAGTACATACTGATGTATGTGGGCTCATGAGCACAAGTGCTAGAGGTGGATATTTCTACTTCATCACTTTCACGGATGATCTATTCAGATATGGATATATCTATCTGATGAAACATGAGTCAGATTCATTTGAAATGTTCAAATGATTCTAAAGTGAAGTAGAAAAATAAACTGGAAAGAGTATTAAAACTCTTCGATCTGATCGAGGAGGAAAATACCTTTCTGATGAGTTTCTCACATATCTAGGAGAGAATTGGATTCTCTCCCAATAAACTCCTCTAGGAACACCACAGCATAATGGTGTGTCTGAAAGGAGAAATCGAACTCTGTTAGATATGATCCGATCCATGATGGGTTTTGCCAGCTTGCCGATATCCTTCTGGGGATATGCACTCGAATCGGCCTGTTATCTATTAAATAGGGTTCCAAGTAAGTCTGTAATTAAGACTCCATATGAGATATGGACAGGACATAAGTCAGTACTTTTACACCTTAGGGTCTGAGGGTGCCCGATAATAAGTGATATATTTTTATATTTATTGAAGATATTTTTGATAATTTATGGTGCTAATATCTTCTTAAAAATTTTAATTTCATGAATTTTTTGAATTTTTTTAAAAAATAATTAATTTTGAAAAAAATATAAAATTAGATATATTTATAAAAAAATAGATGTTAATTTAATTAAGCAATTTAGACACCAAAATGAAAAAAAAAATTTGAGAAATTTAATGCATATTTTTTAAATTTTTCAGGTAAAAATCGAAGCAAAAACAGAGCTAAAATATCTTAAAAAATAAAGAAAATAGCCTTTGGTGTACGGTGGACCGATCGCTCGGTCCACAGAGCCAGGGTGTGGTCCACCGAAAATGCTACGCGGTCCACAGGCATGGTCTACGGGCAGCGAAAGCTATTTTGCACGATCCAATGGCTAAAATTCATCCTGACCCAGATCCGACGGTCAGCATCCATTGCCAATTTAAAAAGAGGAGTTTTTGCGCGATCGGATGGCCAAAAATTAATCCATCATGAGATTCGACAGCTGAGGATGCTCCCGACTGAGAATAAGAAATTATCAGCACGATCCGACGATCCAAAACCAATCCCAAGCATGATCGAACGGCTGTGGTTCGATCCGACTTTGATTTGGATTAAAACTATGGATTTTGATCAGATCTGGATGGTTCAAGCTCCATCCGACGATCAGAAATATTCTTAAGAGGATTAATATGATTTCTAAGGGTTTTAGGACTCCTTTTTCTACCAAAAAATTATGAAAAATTTATCTATAAATAGGAGGTCTAGGAATAAGCTTTGAGAGTAGAAAAATTGAGTAGAAAGTATAAAAAAAATAAAAAAATAGAAAAAAAAATAAAATAGATTTAGGGACCCAAGAAAAAGAAGGAGAAAAATTGGTTCGCTCTACGAAGTATGATGGAAGACAGAGAGGTCATCAACCATCTTTCTAACAAGGTTTGACTGATCAACTTTAGATCTTTGTTATAATTTTATTTTATTTTATTATTTTTTTAAAATTCTTTGTACTTGAATTTCAATTTTAATTAATATAAAATTTATTTTTCTGCATTTTAAATTTTTATCTTTTATTTTTTTGCATGTAGATGCTAGGATCTAATTAGTAGATCTTAGTATCAATTTATTTTTATACTTTTTAAATTTTTATTATTTATTTTTATTGTAAGTAGATGCTCGGATCTAGTTAGTAGATCTTAGTACTCGATTTATTTTTTATACTTTTAATTTTTTATTTTCTGACTTAAATAATATATTAGGGTTTGTACTGGTATATGCAAGGTAGAAGATCTCTCTATCCTGACCTAGTTGAACTCAATCCTGAGATTGAACGGTTGATTCATATTAAACCTAAAAATCAGATGGCTGGAGATCCGAGAGAACCACCTAGGCAGATGAAGGAATATTTTATTCCTTCCACCTATAACACATCGACTTGTATCCACTTACCTAATATCCCTACAAGCCACTATGCGATCAAGTCGACCACAATTCAGATGCTTCCGTCTTTCTATGGGAATACTAATGAAGATCCTCACAAGCATCTACATGAGTTCTTAGAAATTTGTTACACGATGAAACTTCAAAATTTTACTGATGATGCACTTAGATTGACCTTATTCCCCTTCTCACTTAAAGACAAAGCCAAGTACTAGCTTGGCACAATAGGGAGACCAATCCAAACTTGGGCTGAAATGCAGCATGAGTTTCTTAAGAAATTCTATGCCATAGGTCAAACCAACACCATGAGGCCAGCCATCACTGGATTTGCTCAGCTTCCAAGAGAACAAATTCATGAATCATGGAAGAGACTTAAGAAACTTCTTAGAAAATGCCCACACCATGGTCTATCTAAGTGGCAAATTGTTCAAATTTTTTATGAGAATTTAGGTGACCAATACAGACAGATGGTAGATGCATCTTGTGGGGGTGCATTCATGAGAAAAAGTGAGGATGAAGCCTATACTTTATTTGAAACTTTGAGTGAAAATTCAATCAATCATGCTTCATTATTCTCCTACGAAAGATCAATCCCTCACCAAAAGTGGGTAGGAATTTTTGAGATCAAGCAAATAGACTCTTGTCCTAAGGCCGATCTGAACTTAATAGCCCAAATATTAAAAAAAGTCGACCTTCTTGCCCAAAAATTTGATTAGTTCCTAGCATTAGGTCAACAATCTCCTACACAATACACACCACCACCTAATTATTAGGAGATTTGTTCTATCTATGCTAGCCTGGCCCATTATATGAGCGAATGTCCAACAGCTGCACAGTTTCCACCTTTCATCCAAGAACAAGTTTAAGCTGCTCAAGGTTACTCCAATCCTATCAATGACCCATTCTTAAATACATATAATCAAGATTGGAAGAACCACCCTAATTTTTTTTGGAGATCCCAACAGACTCAGGCTCAGATCCAAATTTTTTCTATGCAAATTTTTAAAATAGACCCCAATACCAAAACTATGCTTATAATAGAGGTTAGCCTACTCAGCCATTCTATTACAATCAACCGTTATATCCACCTCCTCAATAGACTAATCTAGTCGATGATAGGTTTAGCCAACTTCAACAAATGATTATGATCCAACAACAATCTCTCACCAGGCTAGAAGTATAAATAAGTCAATTAGCTGAATCTTCTATGAGGAGAGAACTAGATCAATTTTCAAACGAATCAATACCGAATTTTGAAAATAACCCACCCATCCACCAATCATCTGGACCTAGTCATCAATCCAATGTCCCACCTAAGAATCTCCAATTTGAAAATGACAATGCAATTTCTAAGCTTAAAAGTGATAGGATTCTTAAGGACCCATACCAAGATCAGGTGAGTGAGGTTAGTACTGATGCTAGCCAAAATATGAATTTGGAAGAAGAGGTTAATACTGAAGCTAACCCAATAGAAGAACTTGAGCTTAGTACTGATGTTGATCTAAGTGAAGAAAAGAAGAGAGTTGATGAGTTATCCAAGATATATCTATCAAAAGTTTCATTTTCTTCAGCCTTAGAAGCCAGTTCTTTCACTTTAGAATTACCATCTCCTTCAAAATTAAAATTATCTTTGATCACACTTGAGAATACATATTTAAAATCAAATGACATCCTTCCAATATCCATTGCATCAAACTTTACTCCTAAACTAAAAACTTAATTTATGAGCATTTTAGAAGAACAAATAGGAGAAATTCTCAACAAACAAGAGTTTGTGAATGGGTTTGTGAATTATCTTACTACAATTAAGAACGAAGATGTGAACTACTTTCTAAAGATTGATAATAAAATATTATAATTTATTATAGACCATCTTTCTGAGATTGGCAATCCAAAATCATTAAAATTTATCAATCTAATATTCAACATGGGATAGGTGAGAGAATCAACATGATCTGGCAGAAGATGGTAAACTTAGCGCTTCTTGGGAGGCAACCCAATTTTTAATTTTCAGTTTTGTATTTTTTGCTATCTTTTGTATTTTGCTTAGGTCAATCAAGTCTTACTTAGTATTTTTTGCAGGGATCTAAAAATAATCTTAGCTAAGTTCGGGAGAAAATCAATTTTGAAAAGACTTCTGGATCAGGTGACATCTCTCCTTTTCTTTCTCTTTACATGCACCCTTAATTTTTTCTACTCCACTGAGGATAATGTCGATTAAGTTGGAGGAGAGAATAATAAAAATTTTTAAATTTTTAAAGTCCTCAAGTAAGTTAGTATTTAGTATTTAAGCACCTGATTATACTTAAGAATCAAGTTAAACCAAGTATTTTTTTAAAAAAATTGATGTACAGATCAGAGAGTTTGTGAGATATTGAGGGATTAAGTATTAAGAAAACACAATAAAGAGTTAACTTTAGAACTTAAACAGTTTTCTTTAAATATTTCTAAATTTTTCTATCAGTATCAAAAAAGAGTTAACTTCTTATGGACTTGTGTAAAGTAACTATACGTTTCTTCATATATTCAAAAAAGAAAAAATAAAGGATGGAAGAAACAATATATTTGTCCATGTGAAGGTTAATAATTTGGAGATAAAGGTAGCGATAATTTAGAAAAATTCAAAAAAGATTTAGTATTTTTATTTTAACTCTCATATTGACTAATATTAATACCCCAATAACATACCTCATTTATACACTACTGAACACCAGTGGTTCGTTTAAAAATTATTTGATAAAATTTGAGATTTTAAGTTAAACGATACTTAATTCTAAATTCTTTCTTTACTCGAGGATGAGCAAAGTTCAAATTGGAGAGTGTGATAAGTAGTATATTTTTATATTTATTATAGATATTTTTGGTAATTTATGGTGCTAACATCTTCTTAAAAACTCTAATTTCATGAATTTATTGAGTTTTCTTAAAAAATAAATAATTTTAAAAAAAATATAAAATTAGATATATTTATAAAAAAATAGATGTTAATTTAATTGAACAATTTAAGCATCAAAATGAAAAAAAAAATTGAAGAATTTAATGCATATTTTTTCTAATTTTTTAGATAAAAATTGAAGTAAAAATAGAGCTAAAATATCCTAAAAAATAAAAAAATAGCTTTCGGTGTATGATGGACCAACCGCTCGATCCATAGAGCCAGGACGCAGTCCATCAAAAATGCTACGTGGTCCATAGGCGCGGTCTACGGACAGCAGAAGCTATTTTGTGCGATCCAATATCTGAAATTGATCCCGACCCAGATCCGATGGTCAGCATCCATTGTCGGTTTATAAAGAGGGGTTTTTGTGTGATCGGACGGCCAAAAATGAAGCCATCATGAGATCCGACGGCTGTTATCACTCCCGACTGTGTTAAGGATTTAAATTGCATGATCCGACAGTCCAGAACCAATTCCAGGTGCGATCCGATGGTTGTAGTCCGATCCGACTTTGATAAAGATTAAAACTATAGATTTTGGGTAGATCTGGGCGGTTCAAGCTCCATCCGACGGCCAAGAATATTCTTAAGGAGATTAATATGATTTTTAAGGGTTTTAGGACTCCTTTTCTTGCCAAGAAATTATGAAAAATTTATCTATAAATAGGAGGTCCGGGAATAAGCTTTGTGAGCAAAAAAATTGAGTAAAAAGTATAGAAAAAAATAAAAAAAAAATAGATAGATTTAGGAGAGAATAATAAAAATTTTTAAATTTTTAAAGTCCTCAAGTAAGTTAGTATTTAGTGTTTAAGTACTTGATTATACTTAAGAATTAAGTTAAACCAAGAATTTTTTAAAAAAAATTGATGCACAGATCAGAGAGTTTGTGAGATATTGAGGGATCAAGTATTAAGAAAACTCAATAAAGTGTTAACTTTAAAACTTAAATAATTTTTTTTGAGTATTTCTAAATTTTTCTACCAGCATCAAAGAAATGTTAACTTCTTATGGGCTTATGTAAAGTAACTATACGTTTCTTTATATATTCAAAAAAAAAAATTTCTAAGTACTTCATGCTGAGTAACCGGGCCTCTTTGCCTAAGCAAGCATTGAGTTTCGCATCAAAAGGTATGAAAGGCAAAGAAGCTTTGTTGTAAAGCTAGTTTTAACTCGTAGCCTATTTGATTCGAGCAAGTAGGTTCAAGGGGTATTTTATACCTAGTGCCCTAAAGCCATCTGGTTTGGGAGTCATTGACTGAAAACTCACTACATGAGTCAAACAGAAAGCTTAAGAGGTTAAGACACTCAATAGTAGTTTAATATTTTAAAAAAAAATGAAGGATGGAAGTAATAATATACTTGTCCATGTGAAGGTTAATAATTTGGAGATAAAGGTAGCGATAATTTAGAAAAATTCAGAAAAAATTTAGTATTCTTAGTTTAACTCTTATATTGACTAGTATTAATATCCAAATGACTTACCTCATTTATACTCTACTGAACATCAGTGGTCCTTTTGAAAATTATTTGGTGAAATTTGAGATTTTAAGTTAAACGGTAGTTAATTCTAAATTCTTTCTTTACTCGAGGATGAGCAAAGTTCAAGTTATGGAGTGTGATAAGTGATATATTTTTATATTTAATGAAAGTATTTTTGATAATTTATGGTGCTAACATCTTCTTAAAAATCCTAATTTCATGAATTTATTAATTTTTTTTAAAAATAAGTGATTTTAAAAAAAAATATGAAATTAGATATATTTATAAAAAATAGATGTTAATTTAATTAAGCAATTTAAGCACCAAAATGAAGAGAAATTTTTGAAAAATTTAATGTATATTTTTTCTAATTTTTTAGATGAAAATCAGAGAAAAAATGGAGCTAAAATATCCTAAAAAATAAAGAAAATAGCCTTCGGTGTACGATGGACCAGCCGCTCGGTCCACAGAGCCAGGGCACGGTCCATCGAAAATGCTACGCGGTCCACAAGCATGGTCTACGGGCAGCAAAAACTATTTTGCACGATCCAACGACTGAAATTCATCCCGACTCAGATCTGACGGTCAACATCCATTGTCGGTTTATAAAGAGGGGTTTTTGCACGATCGGATGACTGAAAATGAATCTATCATGAGATCCGACGGCTGAGGATGCTCCCGACTGAGAATAAGAGATTATCAACATGATCCGACGGTCCAAAACCAATCCCAGGCATGATCGGACGGCTGTGGTTCGTTCTGACTTTGATTTTGGATTAAAACTATGGATTTTGATCAGATCTGGGCGGTTCAAGCTCCATCCGATGGTCAGAAATATTTCTAAAGGGATTAATATGATTTCTAAGGATTTTAGGACTCCTTTTCCTACCAAAAAATTATAAAAAATTTATCTATAAATAGGAGGACCAGGAATAAGCTTTTAGAGCAGAAAAATTGAGTAGAAAGTATAAAAAAATAGAAAAAAAAAATAAAATAGCTTTAGGGATCCAAGAAAAAGAAGAAAAAAAATTGGTTCGCTCTACGGAGTATGATGAAAGACGGAGAGGTCATCAACCATCTTTTCGACGAGGCTTGATTGATCAACTTCAGATCCTTATTATAATTTTATTTTATTTTATTGTTCCTTTTAATTTTCTTGTATTTGAATTTCAATTTCAATTAATGTAAAATTTATTTTTCTGCACTTTAAATTTTTGTCTTTTATTTTTTTGCACGTAGATGCTAGGATCTAATTAGTAGATCTTAGTATCAATTTATTTTTATATTTTTTAAATTTTTATTATTTATTTTTATTACAAGTAGATACTAGGATCTAGTTAGTAGATCTTAGTATTCGATTTATTTTTCATACTTTTAATTTTTTATTTTTTTGACTTAAATTGCTTTCTCTAAAATTTTATTTTTTTTATAAAATCAAAAATTTCAAATTAAAATCTTACTTTCTCTGTGGATTCAATCTAACTCTCTACTTTCTATATATTTTTAATTTTTATTGAAGTCAAAATTTGATTGATAATCATGGTGTCCTAACGACAGCATCGCGATCGTATCAATTTTTGAGCCGTTGTCGGAGAAGGCACCAATTTTAATGTTTGATTTCTTTGATTTTCTTATGACTATTGCTTACTAACTTTTTTTATCTTTTTGCAAAAAAAAATTCAAAAATTCAAAAAAAAAGGGGAAATAGAAAGCTTCCAAGTTGGTGAGATCAATCCTAACCCTAGCCTTAACTATTTTTTTTAAGTATTAATTACTATTTTTTTAATTAACCTAAAATTCATCCACATAAATCTAATAAAAATTGTATGACAAGAGTAGAAATTTAATTTTTAGGAGCATTCATCATCTTAGATTTTCTTTTGGTGATCGCTGGAGACAAGGTAAGCTTTTAAGTTTTATTAGTTTCGTGCATCTAATTTAGTAGCATAGAACCCCTTGTTTGAAATTGGTTGTGCATATTTATCTCAAATCAATTTAAGAGCAACACCTATAACAAGATAAGGTGAGAATTTCATCACCCTCCCTTGGCCCAAAAACAACCAACCAGCATCCCACATTAACCCTAGCCTAACTAAAATCAAGTAGACATTGGCCCCTAGTATTAATCGAGTTCAGTTCTGAATATTGTGATCAAGTTAAGTGCAAAATAAGTTCGGACTCACTCTTGAAAATGGTGTCTAAGGCTAGAGGTTATAAAGACTCAGCCTAAGTGGATTTGTGATTATTTAATTAGTTCCCTTAGCTTACCTAGCTAATTCAATTGGTGTCTAAGGTAAGCAACGGAGGGACCCCCACGATCCCACCTCTTACCTGGCTAGTTGAAAGAAGTAAGAATAAATCCAATTTGTATCTAGACTAAGCCACTCTAAATCAAACTGTTAGGTCCAAGAAACCCATAGGTGTCTAGGTTTAATTGTTTGCTAACTTGATTGTAATTAACACTAAACCATAACTAATTCTTCCTACCTTACGTATCTAGGTCTTGGGCGCTTTCTTTCTTCTCTCTCCTTTTTCTCTTAAAAAAAAATGAAACAAAAACAAAACTTGAATCATACATTAGGGTTTGCACTGATATATGCAAGGTAGAAGATCTCTCTATCCTGATCTAGTTGAACCCAATCTTGAGATTGAATGGTTGATTCATATTAAACCTGAAAATCAGATGGCTGGAGATCCTAGAGAACCACCTAGGCAGATGAAGGAATATTTTATTCCTTCCACCTATAACCCATCGACTTGTATCTACTTACCTGATATCCCTGCAAGCCACGATGAAATCAAGTCGACCATAATCCAGATGCTTCCATCTTTCTATAGGAATACTAATAAAGATCTTTACAAGCATCTGGATGAGTTCTTAGAAATTTGTTCCACGGTGAAAATTCAAAATTTTACTGATGATGTACTTAGATTGACCTTATTCCCCTTCTCACTTAAAGACAAAGCCAAGTACTGGCTTGGCACAATAGGGAGACCAATCCAAACTTGGGCTAAAATGCAGCATGAGTTTCTTAAGAAATTTTATCCCATAGGTCGAACCAACACCATGAGGCGAGCCATCACTAGATTTGCTCAGCTTCTAGGAGAACAAATTTATGAATCATGGGAGAGACTTAAGGAACTTCTTAGAAAATGCCCACACCATGGTATATCTAAGTGGCAAATTGTTCAAGCTTTTTATGAGGGTTTAGATGACCAATACAGACAAATGGTAGATGTATCTTGTGGGGGTGCATTCATGAGTAGAAGTGAGGATGAAGCCTACACTTTATTTGAAATTTTGAGTAAAAATTCAATCAATCATGCTTCATTATCCTCCTATGAAAAATCAATCTCTCACCAAAAGTGGGCAAAAAATTTTGAGATCAAGCAAACAATCTCTAGTCCTAAAGTCAATCTGAACCTAATAGCCCAAAGATTAGATAAAGTTGACCTTCTTGCCCAGAAATTTGATCAATTCCTAGCATTAGGTCAACAAGCTCTTGCACAATACACACCACCACCTAATTATCAGGAGATTTATTCTATCTATGCTAGCCTGGTCCATCATGTGAGCGAATGTCCAATGACTGCACAGTTTTCACCTTTCATCCAAGAACAAGTTCAAGCTGCTCAAGATTACTCCAATTCTGTCAACGACCCATTCTTAAATACATATAACCAAGATTGGAGGAATCATCCTAATTTTTTTTGGAGACCCCAACAGACTCAAGCTCAGACCCAAATTTTTTCTATGCAGAATTTTCAAAATAGACCCCAATACCAAAACTATGCTTATAATAGAGGTCAGCCTACTCAGCCATCCTATTACAATCAGCCATTATTCCCACCTCCTCAGTAGACCAATCTAGCCGATGATAGGTTTAGCCAACTTCAACAAATGATTATGACCCAACAGCAATCCCTCACCAGACTAGAAGAACAAATAAGTCAATTAGCTGAATCTTCTATGAGGAAAGAACTAGATCAATTGCCAAACGAATCAATATCGAATTTTGAAAATAACCCACCCATCCACCAATCATCTAGATCTAGTCATCAATCCAATGTCCCACCTAAGAATCTCCAATTTAAAAGTGATAATGTAATTTCTGAGCTTAAAAGTGATAGGATTCTTAAGGACCCGTACCAAAACCAGGTGAGTGAGGCTAGTACTGATGCTAGCCAAAATATGAATTTGAAAGAAGAGGTTAATACTAAAGCTAACCCAATA
Organism: Elaeis guineensis; assembly: GCF_000442705.2. Lineage (NCBI taxonomy): Eukaryota > Viridiplantae > Streptophyta > Magnoliopsida > Arecales > Arecaceae > Elaeis > Elaeis guineensis. The sequence goes on from NC_025997.2 coordinate 21,190,812, forward strand.
GAAGAACTTGAGCTTAGTACTGATGCTGATCTAAGTGAAGAAAAGAAGAGAGTGGATGAGTTACCTAAGATATATCCATCAAAAGTTTCATTTTCTTCAGCCTTAGAAGTCAGTTCTTCCACTTTAGAATTACCATGTCCTTCAAAATTAAAATTATCTTTGATCACACTTGAGAATACATGTTTAAAATAAAATGACATCCTTTCAGTATCCATTGCATCAAACTTAACTTCTAATCTAAAAACTAAATTCATGAGCATTTTAGAAAAACAAATAGGAGAAATTCTCAACAAACAAGGGTTTGTAAATGGGTTTGTGAATTATCTTACTATAATTAAGAACGAGGATGTGAACTACTTTCTAAAGATTGGTAATAAAATATTATAATTTATTATAGACCATCTTTCTGAGATTGATAATTTAAAATTATTAAAATTTATCAATCTAATATTTGACACGAGATAGGTGAGAGAATCAGCATGGTCTGACTGAAGACGGTAAACTAAGTGCTTCCTGGGAGGCAACCCAGTTTTTAATTTTTAGTTTTATATTTTTTGCTATCTTTTATATTTTATTTAGGTCAATCAAGTCTTACTTAGTTTTTTTTGTAGAGATCTAAAAATAATCTTGGCTAAGTTAGGGGGAGAATCAATTTTGAAAAGACTTCTGGATCACGTGATATCTCTCCTTTTCTTTCTTTTTACATGCACCTTTAATTTTTTCTACTCCATTAAGGACAATGTCGATTAAGTTGGGAGGAAGAATAATAAAAATTTTTAAATTTTTAAAGTCCTCAAGTAAGTTAGTGTTTAGTATTTAAGCACCTGATTATACTTAAGAATCAAGTTAAATCAAGTATTTTTAAAAGAAAATTGATGTACAGATCAGAGAGTTTGTGAGATATTGAGGGATTAAGTATTAAGAAAACTCAATATTGAGTTAAGTTTAGAACTTAAACAGTTTTCTTTGAGTATTTCTAAATTTTTCTACCAGCATCAAAGAATAATTAACTTCTTATGGGCTTGTGTAAAGTAACTATATGTTTTTTCATATATTCAAAAAAAAAAAATTTAAGTACTTCAAGCTGAGTAACCGGGCCTCTTTGCCTAAGCAAGTATTGAGTTTCGTATCAAAAGGTATGAAGGGCAAAGAAACTTTATTGTAAAGCTAGTTTTAACTCGTAGCCTGTTTGATTTGAGCAAGTAGGTTCGAGGGGTATTTTATACCTAGTACCCTAAAGCCATCTGGTTTGGGAGTTATTGATTAAAAACTCGCTACATGGGTCAAACAGAAAGCTTAAGGGATTAAGATACTCAATAGTAGTATAATATTTAAAAAAAAAATAAAAGACAGAAGTAATAATATACTTGTCATGTGAAGGATAATAATTTGGAGATAAAGGTAGCGATAATTTAGAAAAGTTCAAAAAAAGTTTAGTGTTCTTAGTTTAACTCTCATATTGACTAGTATTAATACCCCAATGACATACCGCATTTATACTCTACTGAACATCAGTGGTCCTTTTGAAAATTATTTAGTAAAATTTGAGATTTTAAGTTAAATAGTACTTAATTCTAAATTCTTTCTTTACTCGTGGATGAGCAAAGTTCAAATTGAGAAGTGTGATAAGTGATATATTTTTACATTTATTGAAAATATTTTTGATAATTTATGGTACTAACATCTTCTTAAAAATCCTAATTTCATGAATTTATTAATTTTTTTTAAAAAATAAATAATTTAAAAAATAAAATAAAATTAGATATATTTATAAAAAATAGATATTAATTTAATTGAGCAATTTAAGCACCAAAATAAAATTTTTTTTTGAAGAATTTAATGCATATTTTTTCTAATTTTTTAGGTGAAAATTGGAGCAAAAATGGAGCTAAAATACTCTAAAAAATAAAGAAAATAGCTTTCGGTGTACGGTGGACTGACTGCTCGATCTACAGTGTCAGGATACGGTCCATCAAAAATGCTACGCGGTCCACAGGCACGGTCTATGGGCAGCGAAAGCTATTTTGCACGATCCAATGACTGAAATTCATCCCAATCCAGATCCGACGGTCAGCATCCATTGTCGATTTATAAAGAGGGATTTTTGCATGATCGGATGGCTGAAAATGAATCTATCATGAGTCCGATGGCTGAGGATGCTCCCAACTAAGAATAAGAGATTATCAGTACGATCCGATTGTTGGGAAATGTGTCCCAAAAAGACAATCATCAAGCTGTTGACGGTTGAGCAACCAAGTATTGTAATTGATTTGTTAATAAATAAAATATATTTGGCATCTTCATCATAAGCTTTCATCTTCTAATGAACTCCGTTGTTATGATGAAGTCCTTAGGACTATTTAAGTTCGATAAAGAGAGGATTTATCGATTAGTCCTTAAAACTGTTCACGACCAATTGATAAGCTGTTAATAAGGACGACAGCTTCTATCGAGCATAGGTCGCTGTAGGCCATATGGGTTGGTTGTCCTCTTAACCAAGGAGTGTGGAGACACTGGTATGGCATACAGGTGAGATGTAAGGGTACATCATCATTGAACGTGACCAACTCCAGAGTATTCTGCTGTCGAGAATGTCTCTGATGGGATATAGGTATAAGTGTCCCTTAGACTTGAGATCGCCTCAGTGACTTGCAAGCAACTCACTGTGCTTTGGTACTGGACTAACTAAATTTTTAATTCAGGGATAGAAGGCTTCTGGGCACAGTCAAGTACTTGCGAAGTCAGAGTGTGATCGAGATGGGATTGACCACTCTAAGAGTTGGAGAAGAATGAGTCGCTGTATTTCAATTTAGCAAAACCTTGGCCAGGGTAATCCATCAGATAGATTTGATATTTTGAAATACAATGTGGACAACCTGATCAGAGTTGACAGTTGAACTCTGGGGTGTCCTATGATCATTTTGGTCAAGGGGATGAATTATATGAAAACTATATCCGCATGGGTTCTAAGGATGTTGTTCTACACATTCGACCTATCCGGTCGTCGGGTACCATTGCTAGATGGTCACTTCGATTGGTATAGAAATTTGTTCCTATGCTACCGGCTTAGGTTCGGACCTATGAGGTCACACACATTAGAGTTCATGATCCGATCGGATAGTTGATCAACGATTAAGAATTGTTCTAGGGTTAAATGATCAATACGATTGACATTTAACCCAGTGCAAGTATTGCAGGAGGATCGATTAGCAATTTGATTGCTAATTGGCTTAATTTGATTAAGCCAATGAGCTGAGATTAAGTCTAATTAAATATAATTTAATTAGATTTAGTTTGAGCTTGATTGGATCAAGTCCAATTGGTTTATTGGATAAGCCAAATGCAAGGAAAAACTAGTCCTAGTTCAACTAGGACTTGGGTCAATCTAATTTCTAATTTGATTAGAAAATTAAATCAGATTTAAATCTAATTTAATCTGATTAAATTAGGTTTTTAATTGGGTTAAGACCTATTTTAATTGGATTGATCTAATTTTGATTTGATTTGGTTTGGGAAACCAAATTAAAAGAAGTCATAAGATAGAATCCTAGTAAGACTAGGATTCCACCTTGCGCCACATAATCCTTCTCCACGCCCTCTCTCTTATTCAACGCCAATCTCCACTTATTTTGTATGATAGAAGCCCTCTCCCAGATCTCTCCCACGTTCACAAAAGGTCTCCTCTCTTCTTTCTTACATGGAAGGTGGTTTGGATCAAATCTAAAAGGAATAAGTTTGGATTTCGAATTCTATGAGATAGAGTTTTAGAAATCCAAAACTCTTTCAATTTTGCACCGAATTTATCCAAATTTTTTTTGGAATTTTTGTGGCTTTTAGGGTATACATTGTGTACCCTTTTCTAGTGATCCATGCATGAAAATATGAAGGAGGTGCTCAAGAGTTGGGCGTCCCTTAACTTGCCATGTTTGGATAAGCCTTGACTAGGTGTTTGACCTAGACAAGGACTCCATCATATCTCTCTATATAAGATGAGTTTCTTCATGAAATTTTAGGAGAAGTCAGATATTTGAGAGTCCTTTGTACCATCCAAAAATCAAAGAGAAATACCTTTGGGTCTTGGAGATATAAAAGATGCAAGTTTGGATGTCTAGAGAGAAAAACGTGAAGAAGAAGAGGGTCTTCTTCTAGGGATTTTATTTTCATATATTTTCTCCCTCCATCTTGAGTTTCCTGAGAGCGTCTCAGATCTAAAACTCCTCCTTCTACTTTCCATCTTTGGAAGAGTCTAAATCAAGAAGAAGGAGGCACCTGATCAACCATCAAAGAAGGATCAGTGCAGTACTAGCATACTGTGCTGATTTTCTGAAGCGGGACTTCTGATCGAGATTCGTGGGCTCATGTGGATGACTCCTAGAGGCCGAACGCGTGTGTGGCTTGCAACATCATCCTCAAGCCCAGATCAACAAGGTTAGAACATCTAACTTGCAAGGTAATAGATCTGATCTATTGTTTAATACATACATTAGATGTTGTATAGAAACATGTTGATATGATCAACATGTAGTTCATGCTATATTTATATATTTTAATTTTTGATTTAATGCTATATAATAATCATGTAATAGGATCTTAGATCTAGAGATTTTTTAATTTTAAAAAATAAATTTTGATTTATTTTAGTCTTCCGCTGTATGACCTTGAAAAAGTTTCAAGATCTAACCCTAAAACCCTAGATCTGGTTCCTACAATTGGTATCAGAGCTCAGGTTCTTTATTATATGATTATTTATACATGCTTAGATTATTTTTAGATTAGATCTAATTTATAATCTGATTATTAAATCTAAAATTAAAATTTTAGATCAATCACAAACTGCAAGGTTGTCCTGCTGTAAGGTTTACCCCTTACAGTGCAAAGATTGTCCTAGTTTGTGTAGATCTATCTTTAATCATAAATTTGTTAGATATGATCTAGATTAAATTTATAATTTATTAAATTTAAAAGATGTTTAAATCTGAAATAAAATCTCTTTGTTAATAATTTTTGTGCAAAGAAATTGTTTAAAGTTGAAATTGTTTCAATTACATGAACCTGTTTAGATTAGATCTAAAGTAGTTTCATATTTATTTCACTTGCATCTTGATTATGAATCAAACATGCAATATGGTTGGTAGAATCATATTGTAAAATTATTTTACAAATATAAAAATTATTTTTTGAAAAGCCAAACCCAACCCTCAGCCCAAAACTTAATTAAGAATTAAGAAGTTGTTTGAATAGATTCTAGGATTGTGAATTGAAGAACCTAAGACACAAACCATAACACATTGGGTTAATGGGTTAGCGGGAATTAGGTCCATTAATTGGGTTAGACCTATGGTTAGATTGAAGATGGACTTAATTAGAGAATTGACTAAATCTAATCAATTGTTGTCTTAGATTAGGTCAAGGATTCTCTAGATCAATTACAACAGTTGTAGTTGGTCAAGTCCATGTCTTTAACGAGAACCAAATGGACTTGATTCTTGGCTAAGCAGTCTAGCATGAACTGTTAGGTTGATCTAATCGAAACTAATTAAACCAGTTGGTGTCTAAGGTAAACCAGACCGGTGGTTTTTAATTGGGAGCCCGCTTACCTGGCCATTTCTGATGGTGTCTAAGGTAAGCTTTGGCAGACCCTCCCACTGATCGAACTTATCTGGCCTCTTGGTGAAATTATATTTTGATCGGATCACTTGACTATTCGAGCTGACCCATGTCAGCTAGGTAAATCAGTGTGACTGATTTAGGTGCTCCTAGACCAGCCCTGGTCTCCCTTAAGCTGACTTGGTGAAGCCAGTGGGAGGATCATGATAAGCTGGTTCATCTGACTTCATCCTCTATATTATTTAAATCTTCTAAAATTATTAGGTCCTTAAAATGATAAAGTTATGGAGATAACTGAGTCATAGCCTCCCATTAAGGTGTTTGATAATGAGTCCATTAACTCAATAATCATTGCAGATCCAAAGGCCTGGTGCTTGTTGACTAATGGAATTATCACTCATCATATGATGACTTGGAAGTGTTTCTCTAATGGTGGTTAGGTGAGCCAACTAAAGTTGGGCTTAATCATTCGTTGGTTAGATACACCAAGTATGATCATGTTAATGGTTGGACCTAACTGGATCCTTACAGTGGAGGCCAAAGCCTACTGATTAGGTTTCTGGGGCAAAATTAAAATTACTAGAAATTGTTTAGAGAAATAATTAGTTATGAACCTACCCTTAGATGTACATGGGTTGACCAACCAAAGTTGGGCTTGTGTGCAGTCTAAGTGGATTCTAGTACCCGCTAAGGAATTAGGGTAATTCCTCGAATTGGAGGTAGAGGCTACTAATTCGAATAAAATAGTGGGAGAAACCTTTTGATTAAAGTCCAAATCTTTAGGTTTAATGAATAAATTACTAATTAGGTTATGGTTCTCTTTTGTGCAGATATGGCCACTTTCCTATCGCTCCGATCATTGTTGGACAATGATAAGTTGGTGGGACCCCACTTCGGTAGCTAGTATCGAAAGTTGAAGATAGTCCTGGAGCATGAACGGATCCTATATGTGATAATGGATCCTGCACCTGATGAGCCAGCTACCAATGCATGTGGAACAGTCAGAGACACTTACCAGAAGTGGCTCAGTGACCAGACCACGGTGCGCTGTATCATGCTGGCTGCTATGAGCGACGAGTTCAGTTGTAGATTCGAGACGGCTCAGCCAAAGGATATGCTTCAAGTGTTGGAGGATGCCTTTGGCACACCCGATGACGTGGAGAGGCACAAGACTAGTTGTGCCATCTTCAATGCCAAAATACGGGATGGTGCCTCTGTCACTGATCATGTATTATACATGATCGAGCTGATGGAATGATTGAGCAAGCTCGGCTTTCCCTTGCATGAGCAGCTTGGGAAAGATGCAATACTGAACTCGCTGCCCAAGTCTTATCTCCCATTCCTCACTCATTATAGAATGACAAAGCCTGAAGTAAACTACCACGGATTACTGGGGTTACTTCAGAACTTTGAGAAAGATCACCAACTCCATAAGGAGTCGGTAAACTTAGTGGGAGGTTCGTCTTCTGGTTCTCGATCCTTTAAGAAAGGGAAGAAGAACAAGAAGAAGAAAGTGAAGAAGGTGCAAGTTCAGGCTGGACATCAGTGCAGAGCCAGACCAAAAAGATCAAGCCTGATAAGAGTCTATTCAATTGGCAAACACCCTAGATTAGATAGTGTGTCAGATATCTACTTATGGCACTGTAGGCTAGGTCATATAAACAAGAACAGAATAAACAGGTTGACTCAAGAGGGAATCCTCGAAGTTAGTGATTGTGAATCACTTCCAACCTGTGAGTCCTATCTTCTTGGTAAAATGACCAAGTCACCTTTTACTGGAAAAGGTGAGAGAGCTACTGAGCTCTTGGGCCTAGTACATACTGATGTATGCGGGCCCATGAGCACCAGTGCTAGAGGTGGATATTTCTACTTCATAACTTTCACGGATGACCTATCCCGATATGGATATGTCTATCTGATGAAACATAAGTCGGATTCATTTGAAATGTTCAAACGATTCCGAAGTGAAGTAGAAAAACAAACTGGGAAGAGTATTAAAACTCTTCGATCTGATCGAGGAGGAGAATATCTTTTTAGTGAATTTCTCACATATCTAGGAGAGAATGGGATTCTCTCCCAATGGACTCCTCCTGGAACACCACAGCATAATGGTATGTCTGAAAGGAGAAATCGGACTCTGTTAGACATGGTCCGATCCATGATGGGTTTTGCTAGCTTGCCGATATCCTTCTAGGGATATGCACTCGAATCGGCCTGTTATCTGTTAAATAGGGTTCCAAGTAAGTCTGTAATTAAGACTCCATATGAGATATGGACGGGACATAAGCCAGCACTTTCACACCTTAGGGTCTGGGGGTGCCCGACCTATGTCAAACGATTAGTCACAGACAAACTTGGACCTAGGTTTGACAAATGCTCATTCACAGGGTACCCCAAAGAGACAAAAAGATATTTTTTCTACCATGCTGATGAACAAAAGGTGTTCATCAGCCTTAAGGCAATCTTTTTAGAAAAAGAGTTCCTTGGTGAAGGAACCGTTGCCTCTAAGATTGAACTTGATGAAGTTCAACAGGTAGAAGGACCGACACCAATAGCTGAACCTGAGTCGGATATGATTAGATCAGATCCGAAGCCCAATATACCTGCACCATTAAGGCGATCCGGTAGAGTACCGCATCAGCCGGACAGATACTATGATTTTTTTGATCCGAGATGGTGATCCCATCGAACTTGATGAGAATAATGAGGATCCGATCACCTATATGGATGCAATGCAGAGACCTGATTCTGAGAAATAGTTTGAAGCCATGAAATCCGAAATGGAGTCCATGAAGGTCAACGATGTATGGACATTGGTTGACCCACCTGAAGGGGTTAAACCCATTGGGTGTAAATGGGTCTTCAAAAGGAAGAGGGGCGCAGACGGAAAGGTGGAGACCTATAAAGCCCGTCTGGTCGCCAAGGGGTATCGTCAACGTTATGATATTGACTATGACGAGACATTTTCCCCTGTGGCAATGCTCAAATCTATTCGGATAATGCTTGCAATAGCTGCCCATCTGGATTATGAGATCTGACAGATGGATGTAAAGACAGCTTTCCTGAAAGGAGAGCTGACCGAAGAGGTGTCTATGATACAACCTGAGGGGTTTACATCCACAGATGAGTCCAAGGTGTGCAAGCTTCAGAGATCCATTTATGGATTGAAGCAAGCTTCTCGGAGTTGGAACATGCATTTTGATAAGGTGATCAAAACGTATGGCTTCATTGAGAATGAAGAAGAGCCCTGCATCTATAAATGGGCAAACGGTCCAGTTGTGGTATTCCTTGTCTTGTACGTGGATGACATTCTCTTAATCGGAAATGACATCCCCGCACTACAGAGAATAAAAGTTTGGTTGTCATCACAGTTCTCCATGAAGGACTTGGGTGAAGCATCCTACATCCTAGGGATGAAGATCTATAGGGATAGATCTAAAAGGATGCTTGGGTTATCCCAGTCCATGTACATAGATACTATGCTGAAGAGGTTCAGCATGGAGAATTTCAAGAAGGGCTATCTACCGATAGGTCATGGAATTTCTCTCTCTAAGAAGGCTTGTCCGACAACTCCTGAAGAGAGAGAGCGTATGAGTAGAGTCCCATATGCTTCAGCCGTGAGATCTATCATGTACGCCATGATATGTACAAGACCAGATGTGGCATACTCACTAGGAGTAATGAGTAGATACCAATCTGATCCTGGAGAAAATCACTGAAAAGTGGTTAAAGCCATCCTTAAGTATTTGAGAAATACTAAAGACCAATGGTTGGTTTATGGTGAGTCAGATCTGAAACTTGTGGGGTTCACAGACTCTAGCTTTCAATTTGACCATGATGACAGCAAGAAAGTGTCGGGTTATATCTTTACTCTGAATGGTAGAGCCATCTGCTAGAAGAGTTCCAAGCAGCATACTGTGACAGACTCTGTTTGTGAAACGGAGTACATCGCAGCATCGGATGCCACGAAGGAAGCTGTGTGGCTAAGGAAATTCATCAATGAGCTCGGAGTAGCACCCTCCCTCGATGGTCCAGTCCTGCTCTACTGTGACAGCACTGGTGCCATAGCTTAGGTGAAGGAACCCAAAGCACATCAGCAGACGAAGCACATCTTGCGCCGCTTCCACCTGGTCTGAGAGATCGTGGATCGAGGTGACGTCGACCTTCAGAAGATCGACGGAAAGGTGAACCTGGCCGACCCCTTCACTAAAGCCCTGACGATAAAGGAGTTCGACAACTACAAGTCAAAGATGGGTATTAGATACTGAGCCGAGTGGCTTTAGGACAAGTGGGAGTTGTTGGGAAATGTGTCCCAAAAAGCCAATCGTCAAGCTGTTGACGGTTGAGCAACCAAGTATTATAATTGATTTGTTAATAAATAAAATATATTTGGCATCTTCATCATAAGCTTTCATCTTCTAATGAACTCCGTTGTCATGATGAAGTCCTTAGGACTATTTAAGTTCGATAAAGAGAGGATTTATCGATTAGTCCTTAAAACTGTTCACGACCAAATTATAAGCTGTTAATAAGGATGACAGCTTCTATCGAGCATAGGTCGCTGTAGGCCATATGGGTTGGTTGTCCTCTTAACCAAGGAGTGTGGAGACACTGGTATGGCATACAGGTGAGATGTAAAGGTACATCATCATTGAACGTGACCAACTCCAGAGTATTCTGCTGTCGAGAATATCTCTGATGGGATATAGGTATAAGTGTCCCTTAGACTTGAGATCGCCTCAGTGACTTGCAAGCAACTCACTGTGCTTTGGTATTGGACTAACTGAATTTCTAATTCAGAGATGGAAGGCTTCTGGGCACAGTCAAGTACTTGCGAAGTCAGAGTGTGATCGAGATGGGATTGACCACTCCAAGAGTTGGAGAAGAATGAGTCGCTGTATTTCAATTTAGCAAAACCTTGGCCAGGGTAATCCATCAGATGGATTTGATATTTTAAAATACAATGTGGACAACCTGATCAGAGTTGACAGTTGAACTCTGGGGTGTCCTATGATCATTTTGGTCAAGGGGATGAATTATATGAAAACTATATCCGCATGGGTTCTAAGGATGTTGTTCTACACATTCGACCTATCCGGTCGTCGGGTACCATTGTTAGATGGTCACTTCGATTGGTATAAAAATTTATTCCTATGCTACCGGCTTAGATTCGGACCTAAGAGGTCACACACATTAGAGTTCATGATCCGATCGGATGGTTGATCAACGATTAAGAATCGTTCTAGGGTTAAATGATCAATACGATTAACATTTAACCCAGTGCAAGTATTGCAGGAGGATCGATTAGCAATTTGATTGCTAATTGGCTTAATTTGATTAAGCCAATAGACTGAGATTAAGTCTAATTAAATATGATTTAATTAGATTTAGTTTGGGCTTGATTGGATCAAGTCCAATTGGTTTATTGGATAAGCCAAGTGCAAGGAAAAACTAGTCCTAGTTCAACTAGGACTTGGATCAATCTAATTTCTAATTTGATTAGAAAATTAAATCAGATTTAAATCTAATTTAATTTGATTAAATTAGGTTTTTAATTGGGTTAAGACCTATTTTAATTGGGTTGATCTAATTTTAATTTGATTTGGTTTGGAAAATCAAATTAAAACAAGTCATAAGACAGAATCCTAGTAAGACTAGGATTCCACCTTGCGCCACATAATCCTTCTCCACGCCCTCTCTCTTATTCAACGCCAATCTCCACTTATTTTGTGTGACAAAAGCCCTCTCCCAGATCTCTCCCACATTCACAAAAGGTCTCCTCTCTTCTTTCTTACATGGAAGGTGGTTTGGATCAAATCTAAAAGGAATAAGTTTGGATTTCGAATTCTATGAGATAGAGTTTTAGAAATCCAAAACTCTTTCAATTTTGCACCAAATTTATCCAAATTTTTTTTGAAATTTTCATGACTTTTAGGGTATACATTGTGCACCCTTTTTTGATGATCCATGCGCAAAAATATGAAGGAGGTGCTCAAGAGTTGGGCGTCCCTTAACTTGCCATGTTTGGATAAGCCTTGACTAGGTGTTTGACCTAGACAAGGACTCTATCATATCTCTCTATATAAGATGATTTTCTTCATGAAATTTTAGGAGAAGTCAGAGATTTGAGAGACCTTTGTGCCATCCAAAAATCAGAGAGAAATACCTTTGGGTCGTGGAGATATAAAAGATGCAAGTTTGGGTGTCTAGAGAGAAAAATGTGAAGAAGAAGAGGGTCTTCTTCTAGGGTTTTTATTTTCATATCTTTCCTCCCTCCATCTTGAGTTTCCTGAGAGTGTCTCAGATCTGAAACTCCTCCTTCTACTTTTCATCCTTGAAAGAGTCCAAATCAAGAAGAAGGAGGCACCTGATCAACCATCAAAGAAGGATCAGTGCAGTACTAGCATACTGTGCTGATTTCCTGAAGCAGGACTTCTGATCGAGATTCGTGGGCTCGTGTGGACGACTCCTAGAGGCCGGATGCGTGTGCGGCTTACAACATCATCCTCAAGCTCAGATCAACAATGTTAGAACGTCTAACTTGCAAGGTAATAGATCTGATCTATTGTTTAATACATACATTAGATGTAGTATAGAAACATGTTGATATGATCAACATGTAGTTCATGCTATATTTATATATTTTAATTTCTGATTTAATGCTATATAATAATCATGTAATAGGATCTTAGATCTAGAGATTTTTTGATTTTAAAAAATAAATTTTGATTTATTTTAGTCTTCCGCTGTATGATTTTGAAAAAGTTTCAAGATCTAACCCTGAAACCCTAGATCTGGTTCCTACACCGATGGTCCAGAACCAATCTCAGGTGCGATCGGATGGCTGTGGTTCATTCTGACTTTGATTTGGATTAAAACTTTAGATTTTGATCAAATCTGGGTGGTTCAAGCTCCATCTGACGGTCAGAAATATTTCTAAGGGGATTAATATGATTTCTAAGGGTTTTAAGACTCCTTTTCCTACCAAAAAATTATAAAAAATTTATCTATAAATAGGGGGTCCAGGAGTAAGCTTTGAGAGCAGAAAAATTAAGTAAAAAATATAGAAAAAAATAGAAAAAAAAATAAAATAACTTTAGGGACCCAAGGAAAAGAAGGAGAAAAGTCGGTTCGCTCTATAGAGTACAATGAAAGATGGAGAGATCATTAACCATCTTTCCGATGAGGTTTGACTGATCAACTTCAGATCTTTGTTATAGTTTTATTTTATTTTATTATTTTTTTTAATTTTTTTGTACTTGAATTTCAATTTTAATTAATGTAAAATTTATTTTCTTATATTTTAAATTCCTATCTTTTATTTTTTTACACGTAGATGCTAGGATCTAATTAGTAGATCTTAGTATCAATTTATTTTTATATTTTTTAAATTATTATTATTTATTTTTATTACAAGTAGATGCTAGGATCTAGTTAGTAGATCTTAGTATCTGATTTATTTTTCATACTTTTAATTTTTTATTTTTTGATTTAAATTACTTTCTCCAAAATTTTATTTTTTTTTGTAAAATCAAAGATTTCAAATCAAAATTCTATCTTCTTTGTAAATTCGATCCGACTCACTACTTTCTATATATTTTTAATTTTTATTGAAGTCAAAATTTGATTGATAATCATGGTGTCCTACGATAGCATCGCGATCGTATCAATTTTTGGCGTCGTTGCTGGGGAAGGCATCAATTTTAATGTTTGATTTCTTTGATTTTCTTGTAACTATTTCTTACTAACTTTTTTATCTTTTTGTAAAAAAAAATTCAAAAATAAAAAAAAAAGAAGATAGAAAGCTTCCAAGTTGGTGAGATCAATCCTAACCCTAGCCTTAACTATTTTTTTTAGTATTAATTACTATTTTTTTTAATTAATCTAAAATTCATCCACATAAATCTAATAAAAATTGTATGACAAGAGTAGAAACTTAATTTTTTTAGAACATTCATCATTGTAGATTTATTTTTGGTGATTGCTAGAGACAAGGTAAGCTATCAAGTTTTATTAGTTTCATACATCTAATTTAGTTGCATAGAACCCCTTGTTTGAAATTGGTTGTGCATATTCATCTCAAATCAATTTAAGGACAACACCCATAACAAGATAAGGTGGGAATTTCATCACCCTCTCTTGGCTCAAAAACAACCAACCAGCATCCCACATTAACCCTAGCCTAACTAAAATCAAGTAGACATTGGCCCCTAGTATTAATCGAGTTCAGTTCCGAGTATTGTGGTCAAGTCAAGTGCAAAGTAAATCTGGACTCACTCCTAAAATTGGTGTTTAAGGCTAGAGGTTATAAAGGCTCAGCCTAAGTGGATTTATAGTTATTTAATTGGTTTCGTTAGCTTATCTGGCTAATTCAATTGGTGTCTAAGGCAAGCAATGGGGGGACCCCCACAATCCCACCTTTTACCTGGCTAGTTAAAGAAAGTGAGAATAAATCCAATTTATATCTAGACTAAGCCACTCTATATCGAACTCAGTTAGGTCTAAGAAACCCATAGGTGTCTAGGTTTAATTATTTTCTAAATTGATTGTAATTAACACTAAACTACAACTAATTGTTCCCACCTTACGTATCAAGGTCTAGGGTGCTTTCCTTCTTCTCTCTCCTTTTTCTCTTAAAAAAACAAAAAACAAAACTTGAATCATACATTAGGGTTTGCACTGGTATATGCAAGGTAGAAGATCTCTCTGTCCTGACCTAGTTGAACCCAATCCTGAGATTGAATGGTTGATTCATATTAAACTTGAAAATCAGATGGTTGGAGATCCTAGAGAACCACCTAGACAGATGAAAGAATATTTTATTCCTTCCACCTATAACCCATCGACTTGTATCCACTTACCTGATATCCCTGCAAGCCACGATGAGATCAAGTCGACCATAATCCAGATGCTTCTATCTTTCTATGAGAATACGAATGAAGATCCTTACAAGCATCTGGATGAGTTCTTAAAAATTTATTCCATGATGAAAATTCAAAATTTTACTAATGATGCACTTAGATTGACCTTATTCTCCTTCTCACTTAAAGATAAAGCCAAATACTGGCTTGGCACAATAGAGAGACCAATCCAAACTTGGGCTGAAATGCAGCACGAGTTTCTTAAAAAATTTTATCCCATAGATCGAACCAACACCATGAGGCGAACCATCACTGGATTTGCTCAGCTTTCAGGAGAACAAATTCATGAATCATGGGAGAGACTTAAGAAACTTCTTAGAAAATGCCCACACCATTGTCTATTTAAGTGGCAAATTATTTAAGCTTTTTATGAGAGTTTAGGTGACCAATACAGACAGATGGTAGATGCATCTTGTGGGGGTGCATTTATGAATAAAAGTGAGGATGAAGCCTACACTTTATTTGAAACTTTGAGTGAAAATTCAATCAATCATGCTTCATTATCCTCCTACAAAAGATCAATCCCTCACCAAAAGCAGGCAGAAATTTTTGAGATCAAGCAAACAGACTCTAGTCCTAAGGCCGATCTGAACCTAATAGTCCAAAGATTAGATAAAGTCGACCTTCTTGTCCAGAAATTTGATCAGTTCCTAGCATTAGGTCAACAATCTTCTACACAATACACACTACCACTTAATTATCAAAAGATTTATTCTATCTGTGCTAGCCTGGCCCATCATGTGAGCGAATGTTCAACGGCTGCACAGTTTTCACCTTTCATTCAAGAACAAGTTCAAGCTGCCCAAGGTTACTCCAAACCTATCAATGATCCATTCTCTAACACATATAATTCAGGCTGGAGGAACCATCTTAATTTTTTTTGGAGACTCCAACAGACTCAAGTCTAGACTCAAATTTCTTCTGTGCAGAACTTTCAGAATGGGCTCCACTACCAAAATTATGCCTATAATAGTGGTTAGTCTAGTCAGCCTATCCAGCCATCCTATTACAATCAGCCGTTATACCCATCTCCTCAACAGACCAATCTAGCCGACGATAGATTTAGCCAACTTCAACAAATGATCATGATCCAACAGCAATCCCTCACCAGACTAGAAATACAAATAAGTCAATTAGCTAAATCTACCATGAGGAGAGAACTAAGTCAATTACCAAATAAACTAGTACCAAATCCTAGGAACAACCCATCCACTTATCAACTATCTGGACCTAGTCATCAATCTAATGTCCCACCTAAGAATCTCTAATTTGAAAGTGACAATGCAATTTCTGAGCTTAAAAGTGATAGGATTCTTAAGGATCCATACCAAGATCAGGTAAGTGAGGCTAGTACTGACGCTAGCCAAAATATGAATTTGGAAGAAGAGGTTAGTGCTGAAGCTAACCCAATAGAAGAACTTGAGTTTAGTACTGATGTTGACCTATGTGAAGAAAAGAAGAGAGTGGATGAGTTACCCAAGATATATCCATCAAGAGTCCCATTTTCTTCAGTCTTAGAAGTCAGTTCTTCCACTTTAGAATTATCATCTCCTTCAGAATTAAAATTATCTTTGATCACACTTGAGAACACATGTTTAAAATCAAAAGATACTCTTTCAGTGCCTATTTCTTCAAACTTAACTCCTAACCTAAAAACTCAATTCATAAGCATTTTAGAAGAACAAATAAGAAAAATTCTTGATAAACAAGGGTCTGTGAATGGGTTTGTGAACTATCTTTCTAAAATTAAGAATGAAGATGTGAACTACTTTCTAAAGATTGGTAATAAAATATTAAAATTTATTATAAACTATTTTTCTGATATTGCTAATCCAAAACCATTAGAATTTATCAATTCAATATTCGACACGGGATAGATGAAAGAATCAGCATGGTTTGGCTGAAGATAATAAACTTAGCACTTCTTGGGAGGCAACCCAGTTTTTCAGTTTCAGTTTTTAGCTTTTACTTTCTTTTGCATTTTGTTTAGGATAATCGAGTCTTGCTTTGTGTCTTTTGTAGAGATCTAAAAATAGTCTTGGCTAAGTTGGGGGGAGAATCAGTTTTGAAAAGACTGATGGATCAGGTGATATCTCTCCTTTTCTTTCTCTTTACATGCACCGTACATATTTTCTACTCCATTGAGGACAATGTTGATTAAGTTGGGAGAAAAAATAATAAAAATTTTTAAATTTTTAAAGTCCTCAAGTAAGTTAGTATTTAGCATTTAAGCACCTGATTATACTTAAAAATCGAATTAAACCAAATATTTTTAAAAAAAAATTGATGTACAGACTAAAAAGTTGGTGAGATATTAAAGGATCAAGTATTAAGAAATTTCAATAAAAAGTTAAGTTTATAACTTAAACAGTTTTTCTTGAGCATTTTTAAATTTTTTCTACCAATATCAAAGAAGAGTTAACTTTTTATGGGATTGTATAGGGTAACTATACATTTCTTCATATTATAAAAAAAAAAAATTTAAGTACTTCATACTAAGTAACCGACCTCTTTGCCTAAGCAAGCATTGAATTTCGCATCAAAAAATATGAAGGGCAAAGAAGCTTTGTTGTAAAGCTAATTTTAACTCGTAGCCTATTTGATTCGAGCAAGTAGGTCCGAGAGGTATTCTATACTTAGTACCCTAAAGCCATCTGATTTGAGAGTCATTGACTGAAAACTCGCTACATGGGTCAAATAGAAAGCTTAAGGGATTAAGACATTCAATAGCAGTATAATATTTTAAAAAAAAAAATCAATCAATAAATGAAGGACGGAAGTAATAATATACTTGTCCATGTGAAGGTGAATGATTTGGAGATAAAGGTAGCGATAATTTGAAAAAGTTTAGAAAAAATTTAGTATTCTTAGTTTAACTCTCATATTGACTAGTATTAATACCCCAATGATATACCTCATTTACACTCTACTGAACATCAGTGATCCTTTTAAAAATTATTTGATAAAATTTGAGATTTTAAGTTAAACAGTACTTGATTCTAAATTCTTTCTTTACTCGAGGATGAGCAAAGTTCAAGTTGGAGAGTATGATAAGTGGTATATTTTTATATTTATTGAAAATATTTTTGATAATTTATGGTGCTAACATCTTCTTAAAAACCCTAATTTCATGAATTTATTAAATTTTCTTAAAAAATAAGTGATTTTAAAAAAATATAAAATTAGATATATTTATAGAAAAAATAGATGTTAATTTAATTGATCAATTTAAGCATCAAAATAAAGAAAAATTTTTGAAAAATTTAATGCATATTTTTTTTAATTTTTTAGATAAAAATTAAAGCGCAAATAGAGCTAAAATATCCTAAAAACTAAAGAAAATAGCCTTCGGTGTATGGTGGACTGACCGCTCGATCCACAGAGCTAGGGCGCGGTCCACCAAAAATGCTACGTGGTCCACAGGCACGGTCTACGGGCAGTGGAAGCTATTTTGCATGATTCAACAACTTAAATTTATTCTGATCCAGATCCGATAGTCAGCATCTATTATCGGTTTATAAAGAGAGATTTTTGCACGATCGGACGATCGAAAATGAATCCATCATGAGAGCCGACGGCTGAGGATGCTCCTGACTAAGAATAAGAAATTATCAGCACGATCCGATGGTCCAAAATCAATCTCAGGTGTGATCGAATGACTGTGGTTTGATCCGACTTTGATTTAGATTAAAACTATGGATTTGATCAGATCTGGGTGGTTTAAGCTCCATCCGACAGTCAGGAATATTTTTAAGGGAATTAATATGATTTCTAAGAGTTTTAGGACTCCTTTTCCTACAAAAAAATTATGAAAAAATCATCTATAAATAGGAGGTCCGAGAATAAGCTTTGAGAGCAGAAAAATTAAGTAAAAAGTATAGAAAAAAATAGAAAAAAAAAATAAAATAGCTTTAGAGATCCAAAGAAAAGAAGAAGAAAAGTCAGTTCGCTTTATGGAGTAGATGGAAGATGGAGAGGTCATCAACCATCTTTCCGATGAGGCTTGACTGATCAACTTCAGATCCTTGTTACAGTTTTATTTTATTTTATTATTTCTTTTAAATTTTTTGTACTTAAATTTTAATTTCAATTAATATAAAATTTATTTTCTTGCACTTTAAATTTCTGTCTTTTATTTTTTTACACGTAGATGCTAGGATCTAATTAGTAGATCTTAGTACCAATTTATTTTTATACTTTTTAAATTTTTATTATTTATTTTTATTGCAAGTAGATGCTAGAATCTAGTTAGTAGATCTTAGTATCCGATTTATGTTTTGTACTTTTAATTTTTTATTTTCTGACTTAAATTATTTTCTCCAAAATTTTATTTTTTTTTGTAAAATCAAAGATTTCAAATCAAAATCCTACCTTCTCTGTGGATTCGACCCAACTCACTACTTTCTATATATTTTTAATTTTTATTGAAGTCAAAATTTGATTGATAATCATGGTGTCCTAACGACAGCATCGCGATCGTATTACCCGGCCTATGTCAAATGATTAGTTATAGATAAACTTGGACCTAAATCTGACAAATGCACATTCATAGGGTACCTTAAAGAGACTAAAGGATATTTTTTCTACCATGCTGATGAACAAAAGGTATTCGTTAGCCTTAAGGTAATATTTTTAGAAAAGGTGTTCCTTGGTAAAGGAACCGTTGCCTCTAAAGTTGAACTTGATGAAGTTCAACAGATAGAAGGACCGACACCAATAGCTGAACTTGAGTCGAATTTGATTAGATCAGATCTGGATACCAATATACCTGCACCATTAAGGTGATTTGGTAGAGTACCACATCAGTCGGACAGATACTATAGTTTCTTGATCTGGGATGGTGATCCCATCGAACTCGATGAGAACGATAAAGATCCGATCACCTATATGAATGCAATGCAGATATCTGATTTCAAGAAATGGCTTGAAGTCATGAAATTCAAAATGGAGTCCATGAAGGTCAACGATGTATGGACATTGGTTGACCCACCTGAAGGAGTTAAACCCATTAGGCATAAATGGGTCTTCAAAAGGAAGAGGGGCACAGACGAAAAAGTGAAGACCTATAAAGCCTATCTGGTTGTCAAGGGTATCGTCAATATTATGGTATGACTATAACGAGACATTCTCCGCTGTGGCAATGCTCAAATCTATTAGGATAATGCTTGCAATAACTATCCATCTGGATTATGAGATCTGGTAGATGGATGTAAAGATAACTTTTCTGAATGGAGAGCTGACCGAAGAGGTGTATATGATACAATCTGAGGGGTTTATATCCATAGATGAGTCCAAGGTGTGCAAGCTTCAGAGATCCATTTATGGATTGAAGCAAGCTTCTCAGAGTTGGAACATGCATTTTGATAAGGTGATCAAAACATATGGCTTCGTTAAGAATGGAGAAAAGTCCTACATCTATAAATGGGTAAATGGTCCAGTTATGGTATTCCTTATCTTGTACGTGGATGACATTCTCTTAATCGAGAATGACATCCCCGTACTATAGAGAATAAAAGTTTGGTTGTCATCACAGTTCTCCATGAAGAACTTGGGTGAAGCATCCTACATCTTAAGGATGAAGATCTATAGGGATAAATCTAAAAGGATGTTTGGATTATCCCAGTCTACGTATATAGATACTGTGCTAAAGAGGTTCAGCATGGAGAATTTCAAGAAGGGCTATCTATCGATAGGCCATGAAATTTCTCTCTCCAAGAAGGATTGTCCAATAACTCTTGAAAAGAGAGAGCGTATGAGTAGAGTCCCATATACTTCAGTCGTGGAATCTATCATGTACATCATGATAGGTACAAGACCAGATGTGGCAACTCACTAGGAGTAGTAAGTAGATACCAATCTGATCCTGGAGAAAACCACTGGAAAGTGGTTAAAGCCATCCTTAAGTATTTGAGAAATACTAAGAACTAATGGTTGGTTTATGGCGAGTCAGATCTGAAACTTATGGGGTTCACAGACTCCAGCTTTCAATCTGACCATGAGGATAGCAGAAGCGTGTCGGGTTATATCTTTACTCTGAATGGTGGAGCCATCTGCTGGAAGAGTTTCAAGCAGTATACTGTGGCAGACTCTGTTTGTGAGGCAGAGTACATCGCAGCATCGGATGCTGCGAAGGAAGCTGTGTAACTGAGAAAATTTATCTCCGAGCTTGGAGTAGTACCTTTCCTCAATAGTCCGGTCTTGCTCTACTGTGACAGTACTGGTGCCATTGCTCAGACGAAGGAACCCAAAGCATATTAGCGGATGAAGCATATTTTGCACCGCTTCCACCTGGTCTGGAAGATCATGGATCGAGGTGACGTCGACCTTCAGAAGATCGATGGAAAGGAGAACCTGACCAACCCCTTCACTAAAGCCCTGGTGATAAAGGAGTTCAACAACCACAAGTCGAAGATGGGTATTAGATACTATGCCGAGTGGCTTTAGGACAAGTGGGAGTTGTTGAAAAATATATCTCAAAAACCAATCATTAACCTGTTGATGGTTGAGTAACCTTGTATTGTAATTGATTTGTTAATAAGTAAAATATATTTTTGGTATTTTCATCACAAGTTTTCATCTTCTAATAAACTTCATTGTTGTG
This sequence comes from Elaeis guineensis, assembly GCF_000442705.2. Taxonomy (NCBI): domain Eukaryota; kingdom Viridiplantae; phylum Streptophyta; class Magnoliopsida; order Arecales; family Arecaceae; genus Elaeis; species Elaeis guineensis. The sequence continues at coordinate 21,211,941 of NC_025997.2, forward strand.
ATGAAGTCCTTAGGACTATTTAAGTTTGATAAAGAGAAGATTTATCGATTAGTCCTTAAAACTGTTCACGACCAAATGATAGGCTGTTAATAAGGACGACAGCTTCTATCGAGCATAGGTCGCTGTAGGCCATATGGGTTAGTTGTCCTCTTAATCAAAGAGTGTGGAGACACTGGTATGGCATAAGGTGAGATATAAGGATATATCATCATTGAACGTGACCAACTCCAAAGCATTCTGCTGTCGAGAATGTCTCTGATGAGATATAGATATAAGTATCCCTTAGACCTGAGATCGCCTCAGTGACTTGCAAGCAACTCACTGTGCTTTGGTATTGGACTAACTAAATTTTTAATTCAGTGACGAAAGACTTTTGGGTACAGTCAAGTACTTGCTAAGTCAGAGTGTGATCAAGATAGAATTGACCACTCCAAGAGTTGGAGAAGAATGAGTCGCTGTATTTCAATTTAGCAAAATCTTGACCAGGGTAATCCATCAGATGGATTTGATATTTTGAAATACAATATGGACAACCTGATCAGAGTTGATAGTTGAACTCTGAGGTATCCTATGAATATTTTGGTCAAGGGGATGAATTATATGAAAACTATATCCGCATGGGTTCTAAGGATATTGTTCTACACATTCGATCTATCCGGCCATCGGATACCATTGCTAGATGATCACTTTGATTGGTATAAAAATTTATTTCTATGCTATCGATTTAGATTTAAATCTATGAGGTCACACACATTAGAGTTCACGATCCGATCGGATGGTTGATCAACGATTAAGAATCATTCTAAGGTTAAACGATTAATACGATTGACATTTAACCTAGTGCAAGTGTTGCAGGAGGATCAATTAGCAATTTGATTATTAATTAGCTTAATTTGATTAAGCCAATGGACTGAGATTAAGTCTAATTAAATATAATTTAATTAGATTTAGTTTGAGCTTGATTGGATCAAGTTCAATTAGTTTATTGGATAAGCTAAGTGCAAGAAAAAATTAGTCCTAGTTCAATTAGGACTTGGGTCAACCTAATTTCTAATTTGATTAAAAAATTAAATTAAATTTAAATCTAATTTAATCTAATTAAATTAGATTTTTAATTAGGTTAAGACCTATTTTAATTGGGTTGATTTGATTTTGGTTTGATTTGGTTTGAGAAACCAAATTTGAACAAGTCATAGATTGAATCCTAGTAAGACTTGGATTCTACCTTGCGCCACCTTAGCCCCCCATGCCCACTCTCTCTTATTTTGTGCGATAAAACTTTCTCTCCCAAGCCTTCACGCATGTCCAAAACTTTTCACTCTTTCTCTCTTACATGGAATGTGGTTGTGGACCAAGTCAAAGTAGGTATTAGTTTGGATTTCAAATTCTATGAGATAAAATTTTAGGAAACCAAAACTCTTTCCTTATGGCACTGATTTTATCCAGATTTTTTCTGAGATTTTTATAAATTTTATGGCATATATTGTATACTCTTTTCTGGTGGTCCATGATAGAAAAATAAGGAAGGGGCACCCAAGAGTTGGGCACCACTTGTCTTGCCCTGTTTGGATTTTTTCTGACTAGGTATTTGACCTAGATAAGAACTCTTCATATCTCTTTATTTAAAATAAATTTCTTCTTAAAATTTTTATATGTTATAAAATATTGAGAGACCTTAGGGGTGTGTGAAAATTATGAAGAAAGAGTATTGGGACATAGAGATATAATAGACACAAATCTAGGTGTCTAGGTGAGAGCAAAGAGAAGAAGAAGAGAGTCTTCTTCTAGGGTTGCTGAGTTTACCTCTTTTCTTCCTCTATCTGTGAGTTTTCTAAGAGTGTCTCACATCTAAAACTCCTTCTCTTACTTTTCATCTTTGGAAGAGTCCAAATCAAGAAGAAGGAGGCATCTGATCAACCATCGAAGAAGGATCAGCATAGTACTAGCATACTATGTTGATTTTCTGGATTAGAATTTCTGATCGTGATTCATGGGTTCGTGTGGATGACTCTTAGAGGCTGGATATGTGTGTGGCTTGCAACATCATCCTCAAGCCCAGATCAGTAAAGTTAGAACGTCTAACTTGCAAGGTAATAGATCTAATCTATTATATTTTACATACATTAGATGTAGTATAGAAACATGTTGATATGATCAACATGTAGTTCTTGCTCTTTATATTTTAATTTTTGATTTAATATCATATAATAATTATATAATAAGATCTTAAATTTAGATATTGTCTGATTTTATAAGATAAATTTTAATTTATTTTTGTCTACTGCTGCCTGTCTTGAAAAAGTTTCAAGATCTAACCCTGAAACCCTAGATCTGGTTCCTTCAATTTCTAATTTGATTAAAAAATTAAATCATATTTAAATTTAATTTAATATAATTAAATTAGATTTTTAATTGAGTTAATACTTATTTTAATTAGGTTGATTTGATTTTGGTTTGATTTGATTTGAGAAACCAAATTTGAACAAGTCATAGATTGAATCCTAGTAAGACTAGGATTCCACCTTGCACCACCTTAGCCCCCCATGCCCACTCTCTCTTATTTTGTATGACAAAACCTTCTCTCCCAGGCCTTCACGCATGCCCAAAGCTTTTCACTCTTTCTCTCTTACATGGAATGTGGTTGTGGATCAAGTCAAAGTAGGAATTAGTTTGGATTTCAAATTCTATGAGATAGAATTTTAGAAAACCAAAACTCTTTCCTTATGGCACTGATTTTATACAGATTTTTTCTGAGATTTTTGTGACTTTTATGGAACATATTATGCACCCTTTTCTAATAGTCCATGGAAGAAAAATAAGGAGGGGGCACCCAAGAGTTGGGCACCCCTTGTCTTGCCCTGTTTGGATTTTTCTTGACTAGGTATTTGACCTAGACAAGGATTCTTTATATCTCTTGATTTAAGATGAATTTCTTCTTAAAATTTTCATAGATTATAGAGCATTGAGAGACCTTTGTGGCATATGAAAATTAGAGAGAAAGAGTGTTGGGACTTGGAGACATAATAGATACAAAATTAAGTGTCTGGGTTAGAGCAAAGAGAAGAAGAAGAGGGTCTTCTTCTAGGGGTTGCTGAGTTCACCTCTTTTCTTCCTCCATCTATGAGTTTTCTGAGAGTATCTCACATCTAAAACTCCTTCTCCTATTTCTCATCTTTGGAAGAGTACAAATCAAGAAGAAAAAGGCATCTGATCAATCATTGAAGAAGGATCAGCACAGTACTAGCATACTGTGCTGATTTTCTGGATCAAGACTTCTGATCGTGATTCATGGGCTCATGTGAATGACTCCTAGAGGTCGGACATGTGTGCGGCTCGCAACATCATCCCCAAGCCCAGATCAGAAAAGTTAGAATGTCTAACTTGTAAGGTAATAGATTTGATCTATTATATTTTACATACATTAGATGTAGTATAGAAACATGTTGATATGATCAACATGTAGTTCTTACTCTTTATATTTTAATTTCTGATTTAATGCCATACAATAATCATGTAATAGGATTTTAGATCTAGGGATTCTCTAATTTTATAGGATAAATTTTGATTTATTTTAGTCTTTTGCTGTCTGATCTTGAAAAAATTTCAAGATCTAACCCTGAAACCCTAGATCTGGTTCTTTCACTTTGGGCATGAAACACCTTGGGACGCACGTCCCAAAGGAAGGGCATGTAGAATGCCCAAGAGAAAAGAAAAGGAGAAGAAGAGAGGGCATGGGGAGAGCCTTTGGGTATGAGGGGCTGTTGGTTTGGATGCACTAGGGACCTTAGGAGAGGTCCCTTTAAATAGGCATAAGGATTGAATTTTATTCAATCTCATAATATAAGTCCTACTTGCATTAGAATTCCTATTAACTTAAGTTATCCAACTTACATTAGGAAGCCCATTAGGAGCCAACTATTGGAGCCCATGCACCCATAATTAGATACTCTCTTTTGCACCCGAGAGACACCCCATATGAAAATCAAAGGCCCTCTAATTAATGGACATGTCCAAATTGATCAAATCAAAGTGACGCCCCATAATAACTATCAAGGAGATTCATAAGGGACTTGCACCTTTAATTTATGTGATCCATAACCTTAGACACCCAATAATTGAAGTCTTATGAATCTTATTCATGTAGATTATTAGTAGGTAATTAAGTTAGAATTATCTTATCAAATAAGTAATCCCAATGAAAAGAGAAATTGGGTCCAACCATGTGGTAGCAAGGTTACCATGAACCCAATAGATTTCTCTAAATCCAATTGATACTTCATAAGCTCAATTACTTATTTCAAGCCTAATCTTTTTGTCGTGCAACCTCATAGGTTCAATTCTATCTGGTAGTGAGATATACAATGATCTCTATCATCATATCATTGAAACTCTTTTCAATGGATCGAAATAATTTCATCCTAACTCAACAAGGATTGTCGATCTAGAACAATCCTAGTGAGCTCTCACAATCCACTAATGACATCTAGCAGTATGTAGTGATAATCCAGTAGAACTAAAAAAAATCTCTAGGTGTAGTTAACGTGTGATTCAGTTCCTCTATCATGAGTCCCGACTAGATGGCAGGTTATGGATAAATCATCAAACCTCAACATTGATCATATGATAGATTCAATCAGCTTAAGTCCATATGTGATTTTATGAAAACTCTTTTCCATCAATCACACTGCTATGGCTATAAACTTAAGGACTTAGCCTCTTAAATCCCATAAGACTACTTTCTTCTACTAGGATCAATAGATTCTATCTTGATGCACATCCCAATCCTATAGTGGATCAACTATCGCCAACATTCACTATAAGGGTTCTTTGAGACCTATGTTAATGTGTCAGTCAAACTCCAGCAGCCTCACTACAAGCAGTAGTATCATCTTAGGTCAAAGGATCAGTCATATAACTGTAGCATCGAGAAAGTCACTAACGAGTGAGCAGACATCCATGTGACTTCTTGTATTGCTCACGCTCAGTGCTAGTTATTCTTTAACAACCACCTGTACTTTCGCTCCAGTATTTCTACACTGTAGACTTGAGACCCATCTGTCCGAAAGAAGTGATCTATGCACTGGTCTATCCAGATCAATCACCATCTCCATGATGATCCTATGATCAGGAGCAATTTAGGAATCAACCATCAATGACATATGCCTCAAATTCTCAACTTTTTGAGAATATGTGTCATCATCTTATTAATCATTTGGATGATTCATGGATATATAGACATAAATGGTAATATAACTGTCCAATAAATACAAAATCATATCCTAAAGATATAAAATATGTCAGCCAAGATTGACTTCTAGGACATACATCCAATAATCTCCTACTTGCACTAAAGCCAATCTATCATGTACCAAACCCTATCTTCACAAGACAAACTATAGTCTTAAGCTAGCCAAATGACTTACCAGTGGGTCATCCACATCATGTGGAGTTTGCTCTCTATACCTCTATATATTTTTACTCGAGGTAGTCGCGTGTTCTGCTGTTCTATATGCTTAGATATCTGGTGAGACCTAAGCTCCTTAGCAAGGGCTATGATGCCATTGTCTTTGTAGTATAGTGTCACGGCATCTGATGGTATGACAACTAATTCTGCAACTAACATTATAATCAAAATACATCCTACACATCTACAGTGTACTCAACTTTTATTGATCAATTATTTGAAATCCTTCTAAGATATTGACATAGAAATACATCCATGATGTAGACATTCTACCATCAACATCAGACATAAAGCCTGAATTAGTGTATCCTCCCACTCCTAGCTTTGATCCTTCTTCAAACATGTCTTCAGTTCTTCTTAAGAGCTTAAGGATATTTTTACAGTAATTCAGCACTCATAGTCTGGATACAACTGAATCTACTTGTGACAATCACAGTATAATTAATTCAAATATTTTATGGCATACGACTATGCCCGAGAGGATAGCAGACCCCTCTTTGAGATTTCTATGCTGAACGTTTCAGCATCCGATCTCTATACTTTATCTGTGAAAACACAAGCATCCAATTGCATCTATCTCTATAGATCTTTAGGATGCTCACTTAATGTCTTTCATGAAGAAATCTATATTCAACCATATTTTAATCGATATCAGCATTGGGCACTCCCACTGATCCTTTTGAAATCCATAATTTCTCATATCGGATCAAATAATTTGATCATATCATTGAAATGAATGTTCCAACTCCAAAGATATTATGGTTTTTGTGATCATCTATCATAATAAATGAAATCCATAGGTTATTCCATATAGAAATCTTCAAAAGATCTCTACTCAGGAAAACTATTTCACATTCTTTCTTGGAGTCGATGTCTTACATCGCCTCGTTGTAAGTTCTGAGATCATCTCTATGTTTTCTATCTCCCATGAGAAATAATTTTTTCTATATCCTCTGTTAAGCATACTCAAATACCTTTCGAGAGGATTGGAGATCCTACTATGTGTATAAGGTGGAGAAGGAATACACATCTACTGGCTCATGATTAATATGTTCTTAAGATCCCAAGGCTCCCTGCTCTTCAGAGACACTCTCTTAGAGCTTAACTTTTCTCCCACTACTTCATCTTGGTTAAATAATTTTTCAAGAAGATATCATTGAGTCACAATCACATTGTAATTCTATCAAAAAGTAATATCCCAAACTCTTTTAGAAAGAGCTTTATAGACCTATCCTCTAACATATCCACCTACTGTCCTAGACACAGGCTGAACATCTTTGAATCTCAAAATAATCAAGATTCAATTCTCACCATGTCATATCTTATATAGTGGGTAGGAACAGGTTTAGAGAGAACCTAATTTTATAGAAATAAAGTATGTCTCTAAAAAAATATAAATAAATTAGTAAATTTTATTATGAATCAGATCATATCTCATATAGTCCTATAACTCTTCTTATCTCATTGAGCTGAGATTTACTAAGAGGGGTCCAATATGAAACAATACCATTTTATGAGATAATCGAAAAAAAAATTTCAATGGTATTGCATTCTCGATCCGATCGAAATACCTTCAAAAATTTTTTTATTTGTTTCTCTACTTACATCTAAATTTTTTGAATCTTTCAAAAATTTTAGATTTGTATCTCATATATAAAGTAGAGATAACTCCTTGGTTAGCACATCATATGGACTACACACATTAAATGTGTACAAGGATAAATATCTTAGTGGTCCTTTTTTTCTTGTCTCACAAGAGTAGCTTGGTCATATTTTCTCAAAGAGATGATACACAAACTAGATTTGACTCAACTGTCAATGAGCCTAAAAGCCCATAATTCTTCAATTTGTTAATCATTTCTTCTCCAATATGACTTAGCCTAAGGATCCACATATACTTTAAGTTTTATCTCAATTTTGGATCTCTCAGATCCAATGGCATTCACTGATTGCTCAATTAAGTTCACATATTCATCAACATGCAAATGATAGAAACTGTCTCTAAGAACTAAATTCAAATGATGATCTCAAAGGACAGATACACATGGATGCAGCAGCAACTGTTGCCTTATAGCCAATTCAAGGGTTACTTTCTCAGCTCTCTACCTTCCCATCGACTCTACACTAGAGTCTGTAGCTCAACTAGGAGAAAAAAAAATCGTAAGGATAGTATTGAGCAATTTTGACATACCTACTCTAGGTGTGTCTTTATTTCTTTAGGCTCTTCAGGTATTTACCTTTGAACTCTTTCAAGGTTCCTTTATTATCAATACTTTGATCAATTCAGACAAAGTGCCATGATGGTCTTTCATATGGTAGTTTACCATAAATTATCCATATAAACTAATCAGAGATCACAGGATCAAATCCATAAGTAATTCCTTATACATGGTCATATCGAGCCTTTTAAGCTCTTTAATGTCCTCGATCATTATCAAATAACGATCATAGACTGACTGCCCATCATGCATCACATATGCTGTACGACTTTGACCACCTCACAATACTTGTGGATGAATCAACATGTCATTGGCAGTGTACATGTACTCATGCATAGCACCTATCTTTATTATCATTATCCATCCACTCATCAAGTATAGCTCGTTGACTATGGATTGGATGGATTGTTAACATTAGAATAATCTGGTAGAGAACATTGTTTAATTTTTTAAAATTAAAAATAATTTTAAAGTTTGTAAGCCAGTTTATGTACTCGATTTCGGTTAATCAGTAGATATCTAAGATTCAAGCTAGAGGGTTGGAAGCTGACACAATGAATAGCAGAGAGCAAAGATTCTAATTAAATATTTATATTTATTTTATAATTTTATTCTAAAAATTTTTAAATATAAAAAGAGATTTTCACTATTTTATCAAAACTCTCACACTCTTCGGATAGGGAAACGAAAATTCTAATGTGACAATTAGATTTTTAGTAGGTGCTGCCATCCCACTGATGTCGTGCATCTCATCTAACAGTTATTGGTAATATAAATAAACACCGATGAGTGGACAACTCTTTGCCCAGATGCTTCTTTAAGCATATTGCAGCCACTTGATCTCTAAGTCGTGTGGGCTCATCTAACAGTTATTACCCGCACTTCTTAGTTAAGTCAGACCTACCATTCACAAGCAGGTGTAAAGCCATCATTGGATCTCTCACCTAATAGTTATTGAGCCCAACCCCATCTTTATCTGCAGTAACTCTTTGCTAATAGAGTGGTTGCGTATTCCCGATGTAACTGAACTACTGTGACCAGTCGAGAACAATCAATGCCAGTAGCACACCCACATATCTACAATGATGGAAAACCTTTGACTTAATATTTTATGGAGAGATTTAAGTTTAGATTTCATCTAATCAGTCATCACATGACTGATGTAATTGACATGGGCTAAATCAAACCACCAAGCAACTATATTTATGACTCAATCTTTCAAATTGATCAGGTAAGTAGAGATTGGTGGGGGTTCCCCCGTTGCTTTCTTTAGACATTAATAAATTGGCCAAGTAAGTGAATGAAACCAATTAAATAACTATCTTTCAATTACTTACCTTAGACATCAATTGGATAATTGATCAGAATTGGTTAGCTCAAGTGAATTAGGCTCAAATCAACAAGTCAAATTAGGTCCTCAGATTAATCGATTCTACATATGGGACTCAATCGATTTGATCAACAATAATTGTATGATCATTAACTTAATTGATCTAACTCAATTCAATACTTGATTCAATTTAACCAATTACTTAATCGAATTAGACCCATATGACTCAAATCAAAAACCTTAGATGTAATCCTATTACATGATCTAATTTTTGATTTTTTTCATGACCAAAAACCTCATGCACAAATATAAATTTTAAATTATAAAATCATATTTTAGATCTAAATTTTTTGCATAAAAATAAGTATTAAAATATAAAAATAATTTTTAAGTTCTAACATACAAACATATATCACATATATGCATGTAAAATCAGATCTAAACAAAATTTTAGATCTAAACATGATATCATATATCTCATATACTAATCATAGATCAGATTAAAGCCAAATTTATGATCTAAATATATAATCTTATATCACATATATGAATCAAAATTTAGATCACAAAAAAATTCAAATTTCATGCATGTATCTATTTCACATGAACTAGAACTCTTTCTAGATCAATTTTTAGATCTATGTATGCATCAACATATCAACTATATATTCTAAAATTAAATCTAAAATTAAATTTTAGATTTGAAGATCCATCCATACATCTCATGTATCAAAAAAATTAATTTTAAAATCTTTTTAAAAATATGTATATTAAAATTCAGCATATAAAAACTCATGGCTCTGATACCACTGTTGGATTTTGAGGTCTGATGCATGCATATGTATTTCAAAATTTAATTTTCTAAATACCACAGTAGAGAATAAGATTAAATTAATTTTAATCTAAATTTTATATACATAAAAATATAAAATCACATGGATCTATTTCACATGCTGAAATTGATATATACTGAAATTTAGATTGTGATCAAATCACATACCTGTTTGACAATCTCTTTCTTCAAATCTAGATCTAAAAGAGATGATGCTCTCTGTTAGCCATACAAATATCTGACCTCTATGAGTATCTACTCAGGATTAGTCTGAAACAGTCCTCTATAATCTGAATTTTGAATCTCCAAAATTCAGCCTGCTGAATCTGAACAAAGCCTGAATCGCGATCAACACTTGATCTTTCTCCTTGATCTTTTTCTCCTCCTCTTCTCTAAAGTTTCTTCTTGCTATGTGCTGCTATCAAATACTAAAAACCAGCAAGGAAGAGGCATCCAAACTTCTTTGAGCATGAAACACCTTGGGACATGCATCTCAAGGGAAGGGCATGTAGAACGCCCAAGAGAAGAGAGAAGGGGAGGAAGAGAGGTCATGGGGAGAGCCTTTGGGTGTGAGGGGCTTTTAGTTTGGATGCACTAGAAACCTTAGGAGAGATTTCTTTAAATAGGCATAAGGATTGAATCCTATTCAATCTCATAATACATGTCCTACTTGCATTAGGATTCCTATTAACTTAAGTTATCCAACTTACATTAGGAAGCCCATTAGGTGCCAACTATTGGAGCCCTTGCATCCATAATTAGATACCCTCTTTTGCACCCAAAAGATACCCTATATAAAAATCAAAGGCCCTCTATTTAATTGACACATCCAAATTGATCAAATCAAAGTGGCGCCCTATAATAACTATCAAAGAGATTCATAAGGGACTTGCACCCTTAATTTATGTGATCCATAACTTTAGACACCCAACAATTAGAGTCTCATAAATTTTATTCATGTAAGTTATTAGCAGGTAATTAAGTTAGAATTATCTTATCAAATAAGTAATCCTAATAGAAAGAGAAATTGGGTCTAACCATGTGTTAGCAAGGTTACCATGAACCCAATGGATTTCTCTAAACCTAATTGATACTTCATAAGCTCAATTACTTATTTCAAACCTAATCCTTTTGTTGTGTAATCTCATAGATTCAATTCTATCTGATAGTGAGACATACAATGATCTCTATCATCATATCATTAAAACTCTTTTCAATGGGTTGAAATAATTCCATCCTAACTCAACAAAGATTATCGATTCAGAATAACCCTAGTGAGCTCTCACAATCCACTAGTGACATCTAGCAGAATATACTGACAATCCAGTAGAACTGAAAAGAACCTCTAGATGTAGTTAACGTGTAATTCAGTCTCTCTATCATGAGTTTTGACTAGATAGCAGGTCATGGATAAATCATCAAATCTCAATATCGGTCATATGATAGATTCAATCAGCTTAAGTCCATATGTGATTCTATAGAAATTTTTTTCTATCAATCACACTGCTATAGCCATAGACTTAAGGACTTAGCCTCTTAAATCTTATAGGACTATTTTCTTCTGCTAGGATCGATAGATTCCATCTTGATGCACACCCCACTCCTACAGTGGATCAACTGTCATCAACATCCACTACAAGGGCTCCTTAAGATCTATGTTGATGTATCAGTCAAACTCCTGCAGCCTCACTACGAGCAGTAGCGTCATTTCAAGTCAAAAAATCAGTCATACAACTGCAGCATCAAAAAAGTCACTAACGAGTGAGCAGACATCCATGTGACTTCTCATATTAGTCACGCTCAGTGCTAGTTGTTCTCTAACAACCACCTGCACTCTCGCTCTAGTATCTCTACACTGCAGACTCGAGATCCATCTATCCGAAGAAAGTGATCTGTACACTGATCTATCCAAATCAATCATCATTCTCATGATGATCCTATGATCAGAAATAATTTAGGAATCAACCATCAATGACATATGCCTCAAATTCTCAACTTTTTGAGAATATGTGTTATTATCTTATTAATCCCTTAAATAATTCATGGACACATAGACATGAATGATAATATAACTGTCCAATAAGTATAAAATTATATCCTACAGATATGAAATGTGTTAGTCAAGATTGACTTCTAGGGCATACATCCAACACTATCATCCTAGTAATAGCATATCGTTTGATCACAAACATTTTTAAGGACTTAACGACAAATCCTCCTTTGTCAATTAATAATAGTCCTAAGGATTTCATTACAACATAGGAGTTCAAAGATGGATAATTTGTAATAAAAATATCAAATAACTTTTATTAATAAAATTTTATATATAATTTATAAGATGAGCACAATCATCTAATGATTGACTTTGGGATACATTTTCCAACAATTATCGTATAATTCATCCCTTTGATCTTGAATGCTCTTGGATGGTCTCAAGTTAACTATCAACCAAGATCGCTTCATCCACATTATGTTTCATTTTTTTAAATCCATCTCATGGATTATCCTGACCAAAGCTTTACTAAATTGAAATACAATGATACATGAACTCCAATAATCTGGAGGAGTCAAATCCATCTTGATTCACACACAGATTTTATAAGTATTTAACTGTACCTAGTAGCCTTCTATCACTGTATTAAAAATTTGAATAGTCTGACACCAAAGCATAGTGAGTTACTTGCAAGTCACTATAGTGATCTCAGGTCTGAGGGATACTTATACCCATATATTTGATGAGCAGCTCTTGATAGCAGAATGCTCAGTAGGAGAGTCACTTGTTCAGTGATGATGTACTCCTACATCTCACCTGTATGTCATACCAGTGTCACCACATGCTTTGGTTAAGAGGACAACCAATCCATATAGCACACAACGACCTCCACTCGATAAACATCATCATCTTGTAATGACATATCATTTGGTCATGAATATATTTAAGAACTATACGATAAATCCTCTCTTTATCATACACTAACATAGTTCTAAAGACTTCATCACAATATAAGAGTTTAAGAAAGATGTAACTTTGTGATAAAAAATATCAAAATAATTTTTATTCATTAATTAATAATTTATATATAAAGAAAAACTCAATCATCACACGATTGATTTTAGGACATAATTCCCAACACTATCATCCTATGAGACTATATTGGATGTTTCCTCCTCTTATAAGGAGTGATCGATTTTTTGTTGACCACTCACAACCTCTAAGCATACTTCACCATATCCAAAATATCCCACACATATCTCAAAGAGTCATACTAGGATATGAACCAGCGCATAGATCTATATACATAAGGTACCATGGTAATTTCAGGTCTAAAGATCACTTATGCTACTCCCATCAGAGAATCACTATTGATATGCTAGTAAAACTCTATCAGATATTTTCTCTGTGAATCAGTTCAATGAACTTATTATCCAATAAGCATCCACATTCTCGTATTAGTGTCTCTACATAAATGATTGTGAGATCAATCATCCTCTTCATCTAACATACATAGAATGTGCCAATCTTATTAGAATCATTGATTTCCGACTCAATGATCCTACAACTGAAAATATTTTAGATCGGAGCTATCAAGATTTTAGATCTTACTGGCATGATCTCATGATAATCCTAAAATTATTATCCTAATATATGAGGTTCATCATAATCTTAATTATGTCATAAAATATAGTATGTGATGAAACATGATGCCTCATATTATTATCAAATAAACAATATCATGTACATGAGTATGGAGGTAACGCAAAGTAGACCCATCACATTATCTATATGATTGGCTTGTAGGATATTATTCTTTCAATCTCTTACTTGCACTAAACCCAATCATCCATGTACCTGATGTCATGCTATCAAGATGGCGATCAAACTACTACTGTGACAAGGCCTTAATGAACAGATCCACTATATTATTCTTAGTGTCTACTCACTCTATGAACACATCATGAATGAAGTGGAAGTACCTTAGGATGTGCTTGAATTTTTGGTGAGACCTTAGTTCATTTGTTTGAGCAACAGCCCCAGCATTGTCACACTAAAGTAGCATGGGGTATTCAATCTCTAAAACCATACCCAACTCACTGATGAACTCCTTCATCAGGTAGTTTTCTTTGCAACTTTACTTACAGTAATATATGCTGCCTCTGTAACTGAGTTAGCTACAGTCTGTTATTTGAAACTCTTCTAACTTACTGCTCTATATAGGATAAATATCTCTAGTCCTTCCCAAGTGCTTGAGAATATTTTTTATAGATTTTAAATGATCTTCTCCTAGATTTGCTTGAAATCTACTTGTTATGTCTCAAGCATAAGCCACATCAGGTCTGGTAGATAGAATAATATACATAATAGATTTCACAGCCAAAGCATAAGGTATTATGCTCATTCTATCCCTCTGTTCAAGTATCTTAGGAGACATCTTCTTGGAGAAATGTATGTTGTGACTTATGGATTAGTAAACTCTTTTACATCCATCTATGTTGAACTCCTTCAACATAAAACTATGTACCTAGATCGGGACAAGTCTAGCATTTTCTTAGATCTATCTCTATAGATCTTTATACCAAGTATATAAGATGCTTCATCTAAGTCTTTCATGAAAAACTTTTATGACAGTCAAGTTTTGATCGATTCCAACATTGCGATATCATTTCCAATGAGTAGTATCTTCTACATACAAAACTAAGAAGACAATGACACTCCCATTTATCTTCTTGTACATATATGATTCATATATATTTTTGATAAAACTAAATGATTTGATTATCTCATAAAAATGGATATTCCAACTCTTCGATAGTTGCTTTAATCCATAAATAGATTTTTTTAGCTTGCATACTTGATTTGCCCTCCTCCTAGAGATAAATTCTTCTAATAGAGATGCAGCTTTAGCAAGCAAAATCTGAATAGATTTGAGCCCATTTGTAGCCTTTTAGGGTCACACTCCTAGGCACATCAACCAAAGTCCATACTTGGTATACATGGAGTCTATCTCGAATTTCATAGCTTCAAGCTATCTGTTAGAGTCACTACTCATGACTGCTTTCGAATAGGTCATAGGATCATCATTCTTAATGATGTGTGGCTCATTATCATTCTTAATAATAAATCTATATCTGAATGATTTATTATGCACTTTGTTTGACCTTCAAAAAAGAAGTGTGCGTTGTGATTGTACCTCATCAATGGATACTTCTGATTGAGGATCAACTTATGAACTATCCATAGATTATTGTGGAATAGTTTGTAAGTTTTGAACTTCTCTAAGTTTAATTATCCTCATACTGTCTCCTTCTTAGATAATTTTTTTTTTCAAAAAAGTAACATACCCACTGACAAATATCTTTTGTTCAGTAGAATGGTAGAAGTAGTATCCCATACTCTTTTTAAAATAATCTATAAATTTTTAATTATCTGATCTAGCACTGAGCTTATGCGCATCAACTCTTTTTACATAAACAAGACAGCCCCATATCTCATAAGATATGCTAGAGATAGATTTAGATAGTAATATATTTAGAACATATGCAGCAGTTTTTAAGACATATCTCCAGAATGAGATTAGAAGATCTGTGAAGTATATCATGGACCACACCATATTTAATAGGGTGTGATTCTTTCTTTCTATAACATCATTTAATTATGGTGTATAAGGAGATGTCCATTCAAAGAGAATTTTTTTTCTTTAAGATGATTAAGAAATTTACTAGTTAAGCATTCACTCTCTTGATCAGATCGAAGAGCTTTAATACCTTTACTAGTTTATTTCTCAACCATGCTTTAGTACTCTTTGAACTTATCAAAGATTTTAAATTTGTATTTTAGCAAAGGTAATGAAGTTGGAGTATCCACCCCTAGCCTGTGTTGTCATTAGGTCACAAAAATTCACATGTATGAGTCCTAATAACTCACTCTTTCTTGATGTCCAGTAAATGAGGTCTTGATTATCTTTCTCATAAAATAAGATTCATAAGTTTCATATGATTCAAAATCATATGGTTCAAAAAAAATTTTTTATATAACTTATTTATTCTTGACTCACTCATATGACTATGTCGGTGGTGCTAGAGATATGTGATATTCACATCTTCTCTTTTTTTTTTTCTTATCTTCATTAACATGAAAAATATTATTATTGAGTAATAGAAATATGAGACCATTATCAACATATCTATAGCCATAAAATTCATTAGAATAAGAAATAGAGAAACCTTTGCTCTTTCCATTTATTTCATAACCATGTTCACGTAACAAAGGTATAGAAATAATATTTTTAATGACTTTTAGTATGAATAATAGTCTACTAATTCCAAAATATTGCTCAAAGATAATTTTAACATATAGATTCCTATAGTCTCAGTCTGGATGGACTCTCCATTAGTACCGAATAGCTCAAAGTCACCTTACTTCAATTTTCTTATTCTCCACAATCCTTGCAACAACTTGTATAAGTGAGAACCACAAGTGGTATCTAATATTCAAGAATCTGAAGCTGAAATATTCAATGATAAACTTGTATCATATATAAATCTTGAGTAGATGTAATGATCACTGTCGTAGGTGGTCAAAAATATATCTTAACTCAAACTATATAGATAGGGTGAGTCAGGATCGTATCCTCAAAGATCAAAGGGGTTATGTTCACACTTTAATTAAGATTTTATTAGAATTTTAGTGAAATTATAAAATTAAAAATATGAAAAAGTGGGAATATGATTGAAACTAAAAGTAAGAATTCAAATTAAATTAAAATCAAAACTAGCAAGTAAGAGATTAAGATGTCTCAAGATTTTGATTCAATTTTTAGCATAATATAAAGTATTTCTTCAATATATAATTATTAAAATTATGATTGATCTCCGAGCATAATCTATCTTATTAGGTATGGATCGTAGTACCTTAATCCATCCCTACGTAGTCATAGGCTGTTCAAAGTCTCAAATCATAAAAATAAAATAATCTATAATCATATTCTGAGCATAACCTATTTCACTAAGCATGAATCACATCTTTGGATCACAACTTGCTCTATATAGTCATAGACTATTCAAAAGTCTAAATTTTAGTCTAAACAAGAAGATTATTTTCATATCCTAATAGTCTCCTCCTTTGGGGTTTGTCAACATTAATTTTGATGATAGTGTAAGAGATGACAGGGATGGTGTGAGCTTTGTCATCCAAAATCCAAATGCCAAATTATTAGTGATGGGGGCCTTATATCTTTTTGAGCCTTCTATCTCTAGAGTTGAGCTTCGAGCCCCATGGATGGATATTGTTTATACCTGATAGGAGCTGTAGGCGAAGATAATTTTTGTAGAGAGAGATTTTGCCATCGTTATCGGTTGGATCTGAGATGACATGAAGCAGTTGAAGGTCCATGCGTGACATCTAAATAGTCTTTATGATTTAGTTACAATGTCTGTTCGGCATATTTTTTTGGAGATGAACAGCACAGTAGATTGGATTGCATTTTATGTTGCAGAGCACTCCAGAGACTAGACTTGACAATAGAGTGAGACATGCTTGTGGGTCCTATAGGATCATTTGTTCTCTGACTTTATGGATTGTATTCACACCAGAGTGGTGTCATCTTCCACTTGTAACAAAATAAAAAATACTGGGTCAATCAAGTAACTTGAGGGACTTAATTAAAAAATTTTCAATCAGAGGGAGTCTAGGTGGAACTTGGGTTTACTTGAGGGGGAGAAAGTATAATTTTCATCTTTGCTTTTTGAAATACCAATATGAACTCTCATTCATGATCAGGATTTCAATAGATTTGAAAGGCCTTCTAATGTAGGATATTGATATACAATCTTTTGAATAGATGATTGGATCGATAGTCTTCTTATTTTATGTGATAAAAGTTTCTATCTTTATAAAAAATTATTAGGATAAATTGCAATCTTCAAGTGAATTCCAAATTTTTAGTCGTCCTTTTTTTCCCCTTATGTTTGGTTGATGTTGGAAGTAGCATTGGAGTTTTTCTTCTCCCACTAAAATTGTACATGACAAAAAAATTATCCCATGGAGACCTGTATAACTATTTGGTTTATACCAATGAACAAAAATAATAATAAAAATATTAATACATAAAAAAATATATAAGAATAAATAAGATGAGATTCGCGCCCCCCCCCCAAAAAAAAATATATCTGATCCCTTCACCTATAAGGAAACTTGTAAGGCCAACTCTATTTGTAATTCCATTAATTATATGTCTATCAAAAAATTAAGTTAGCTTGATTATTCCTCTTATACCCATGGCTATAACTCTAGTATAAAAAATATCTATGTAACCACGATTATATGATCAATCATATATAATACTTTTTATTTGATCCAAGATAATTTTCTTAGGGCTTCCTTTTACAAATGAATTGATTAAGTCCAAATTCAGCTTACAACTTTCATCGTACAGTACTCTGAAAAGTGCAACTTTTCTCAAAATCTCAAAAGGTACTGAGTTGAAATCCCATTCTAAGGATGAAAGGACTCAGCCAGAATAGATGCTTGTATGGCCCAGGTTATCTTGAAAGTGTCTGGTGTGTGCTGTGAAGGTTCATTCTTTCTTATTGTCATAGAAATCAAGTTTTTCATGCTTAGGTGTATCATTTGTTTAACATTTGTTAGGAAACAACATCCATCGATCAAAATTATGTCTGCAAGCTGCATTTGTGAATTCATAGAATTTCTAGCATAGTTGAAGATCATATACCCATGTTTCTTGTTTTTGCTATAATAGTTCATCTTTGCTGATAATGTGAAATCATTTATATCAATGAACATATGACAAGTTTTAATTAGGATTCCATTTTAGTTGATCATTGGTTCTAATGACTTTAGGATTCTATTCTTATTATTACTCTATTTAATTATTTCCTTTTAAAGGTTGGTAGAATTTGTGTCATAGTGGATCTTTGGTGTGTGAGTCAAGGTAGCAGTCAAACTCTCATCCACATGGTGTTTTATTTAAAGAAACCTTTGTGATCTTCTTGACAGGTGGAACCACATAGAGAAGAGTGTAAAAAATTGCATGGGAAGAAAAAGAGAGGAGAGATTATTTATGCATGTGAAGACTCTTTTGTGATGTGCCTTTATTAGATTTTAGTCTTTATTCTCTTTTGAATAAATTTATTTTTGCTCTTCCAATTTTTTTTCAATAATTATTTTTTTCATGATTCTCTGTGTGTGCATATATATATATATATATATATTTTGTTTGATGTTTATTTTGGATCTTGGACCGGCACGATCGTTGTATTCCATGTAGCGTGCCATTCTTCATAGTATCAAAGCTTTAGTTAATGAAGATTGGTAGCCCATATATTTATGGCTCTATATGGTATTAGAGCTAAGGGTTTGAAATTTATAGCCCATCTATCTGTGGCTCTACATGGTACTAGAGCTAAGGGTTTGAGATTCATAGTTCATCTGGTTATGGCTCTATATAGTATCAGAGTGAAGGTTTTGATATTTGTGGCTCTATATGGTATCAGAGCTAAGATTTTGATATTGATTGTTTATGTATTTGTGCCTCTACATGGTATCAGAGCAAAGATTTTGATGTTTGTAGCTTTATATGG
The DNA here is from genome assembly GCF_000442705.2 of Elaeis guineensis. Classification (NCBI taxonomy): domain Eukaryota; kingdom Viridiplantae; phylum Streptophyta; class Magnoliopsida; order Arecales; family Arecaceae; genus Elaeis; species Elaeis guineensis. The sequence goes on from NC_025997.2 coordinate 21,231,383, forward strand.
TATTAGAGTCAGATTTTGAGATTGGTGGCTTGTATGTTTGTGGCTCTAAATGGCGTTAGAGTCATAGGTTGGAGAGTGATTGAGTGGTTTGTAGCTTCAATCAGATTTATTAGTAGTACAATTTTTTGGAGCAGCCATTTGAATGTTTGTGATTTTCGTATTTGTAGCTCGATGCAGTCAAAGAGCTTTCGATAATTTATTGTGCAATGTTGTAAGCATGTGGACTTTATTTAGTGATTTAAGAGGTGAATTATCATCACCGATGCTATTATTGTCTCCATCACTGGGTTTAGTTATGAGATGTCTAACCTTACCAACATCAATAAGGCAGCTTTTTTACTACTATTACTGCTCTTCGTAAGTTCAACAATATCTGTTATGCATATTGGAAGGCTCTTGTCAAGTCTTATTTGACAGGTCAAAATTTATGGAATATTTTGGATGAGTTAGAGATGATGCCAACATATGAGATTGCTAGAAGAAAGTGAAATATGAAATCCAAAAAGATAATATAGATTCTTAGAATTTTAGTTGATAAAAAAATTATCTCCATATTCAAGATGCATAGGGGCTAAAAGAAGCATGGGATATTCTTGCGGCTGTCCATTTAAATTCATGTAATGTGAGAATCACAAACAAAAATTATTTGAAAAGTGAATTTTGATTCCAGATTTTTTCAAAAATTTCAAAGAGGAACAAAATTAGTTTAAAGATAAAGATCTAAAGTAGGAGTTGATCAGTTGGAGATTAGATCAACTTCTGAAAACTCAAAGTATGGCAAGATTGATTAGTTTGAGGATCAATCAAGTTCAGAAGAGAATCTTAAGTAGAAAAAGGTTGATTTGATGGCTACCATATTAAATTCAGAAGAGATCATGATTAAAAAATCTATTAATTTTGAAATTGCTTAAGAAGAGTTAAAGGATGCAACATTTGATCTGGTGATGGAATATGTATTGAGGAATCAAATTATGCAGAAGAATCCTATATTGAAGCTATTAAAGATCTAGATGTTTCATGTGTAGATTTAGTCAACTATAAAGATGAAAAGCTGGTTGATCTTAAAATAGCTTTGGAGATTCAGAAATAAGAAGATATTCTTGATGGAGATGATTCTTATTGTACCTTGGCACCGATTGATTTTGAAGCTACTTCAAAGTTTTCTGCTGTTAGAAGACTATACATGAGGAGTTGATTCCATATTCAGAAGAAGTCAATTGTGTACAGATACTTGAAGCAATATAAGTGCGAGCATGTGGATATGACCAAATTAATTTTTGCCTTTGATTTTACTTATGTGCATATAATGGTCGATGCTCATAGTAAATATAACTGATAATTTGATGTTTATTAGAATGAGATAGATGTTTGAAGGAGTTTCGACATCATGACCCTAGATTCAATGTTGAGATGAAGTACTGTAGGATATTATCATCTTCGACATATGCATCGAAGAGGATGAGCCAGTGGAGGAATTATTGATCGAGCCAATAAAAAAATTTTGTTATTCAATTATTGATTAATACATTGTTACATGTTATCATTACTGTGACAATGATGGTGATTGCTACGATAGCGTTTCATAACATTGACAACTTTAGTATTATCACAATGGACTTTGCAATAAGAAAGAGTGTTGAGATTCATTGCCAAGTCCTAATCCAATTAGAATTTTATTTTAGTTGATTATTGATTTTAATGACTTTAGGATTCTATTCCAATTGTTACTCTATTTAATTATTTCTTTTTAAAGATTGGTAGAATTTGTATCATAGTAGGTCTTTGATGTGTGAGTCAAGATAGGAGTCAAACTCTTACCCACATGATGCTTGTTGGCAGTATCTTCATCATGGCCTCATAATTGTATGATCATAATTGTAAATCTTTTGTATATTTTCAACTATAAGTATAGATAATCTCTTCACAAGATTGAGGTTGAAAAAATTTTCTATAATATTCCTTTTTCTGTATATTCTTCTTTTTTACATGGTATTAGAGCCTATCTCTATGGTATCCTCCTCTAACTCGATACCTACACCGACCACCTTACCTTCAATTGTTGTTTAACTTAATCAGGATAATTTTATTACTTGAAAGGCCTATATTTGACTTCTCTTGCCAGTCAATCGAGTATGGGATCTTATAGATGGCATGACCTTATCTCTACCTCCAACAATTGTCACAACTTCAGATGATGGAAGAACAAAAAAGTCAATCTTTAATTTGATTTATGAATCATGGCTTCTCCATGATCAAATCGCTCTGGCATGGCTTCTCAACAATATATCCGATGTGATGATAGTTCATATCATCGGGTTGCCACATGCATAAGATGTTTGGCTTGGCTATCAAATGGTTTTATGTCATTCAGAGTGAAGCACATTACAATACTCTTATGATAGATTATTTGCAAGAAGCAAAGAGGACATTAGACAGTGTGACTGCCATTAATAGACCAATGTCGTCTCCTTATTTACGCTATTAAACCTTGCTCAGTTTTGGTCTAGAGTGTGAACATCTTGTCTCTACACTCCTTATCATAGGGATCACTACTAGTTTTGAAGAACTATATGGCATTCTTCTCCAACATGATATCCAATTAAGACTCAAAAGTTTTAGAACTCATTCGATTATAGGTGGGATTGTACCCACTATAAATTATTTGCAAAAAGGTAGCCAATGGGGTCCACCATAGCATATCCAATAGCCAGCATATAATTTTTCTAATGATGGAGCACATATCTTTTTTCCACATGGACCTTACCACTAAAAGGGCCGTGACTTAAGACCTCCAAATACTATTAATGGACAAACTCCAAATAAGATATGTTGTCAAGTTTGCGATGAATATGGCCACACAACTTTGAAGTGTTATAATCAGTTTGATCAATCATATCAAGCAAAAGCTATTTCTTCACAAGCAAATCTTGCTGCCATGAATGATTCCACATGGTACATGGATACATGTGCTTCTCATCACATGACTTTAGATTTGTCCAATCTTCATCTCGGTTCTGACTACAACGATTCTGATCAAGTTACCATAGAAAATAGTTCAGTTTGGGTATAAAAAGTCATTGGTCACTTTCTTTTACACACTCCTACTCATCCTTTCCATCTTAATAATATTTTACATGTCCCTCAAATCACTAAAAATTGTTTATTTATATCTCAATTCACACATGATAATTCTTGTTATTTTGAGTTTCATCCTGATTATTTTTATATGAAAGACCTCATCTCATTTAATCATTTACCCATACATACACTCCATTTTACTTCACATTGGAAAAAATTATTTAATAAAAAGCCAGATTATAATTTCCTACATGTCTTTGGCTCTTTATGTTTTTCCTGTCTTCATTCCTATAATAAAAATAAATTAGAATATCATTTTCTTCCATGTGTTTTTTTGGTTATCCTATATGTTTTCATGGTTACTAGTGCTACCATCCTTCTTCTGGATGCATTTGCATATCTCAAGATATTATCTTCGATTAGACAATATTTTCATATGCACAAAATTCTTCTAGTGATACTTCCGAGCAAACCAGTAGCCTGCCTAAGATCTCTTCTTTACAATGGCTTTCATCTGAGCCTAATGATTAGTTAACATCAACCCATATTGATCCATCTGTACCCCATCCTCGAGTCCTCAAACTCAATCTAGTTTCTTACAAATACATACCAATAACCTAGCCAAGACATGTGATCAATGTTCTATAGCCACTGTTGAGCCCATTGCTCTTGAACCAGTGACTTCTTCTTCTCACATCGATGGTCATCATATGATCACACACTCCAAGGATGGCATGTTGAAGCCACATCATTTTAGCACAAAATATCCCATGGTATTTATGGCTTCTACTATCCCTATCGAGCCCACTTGCTTCACTCACTTTCAACATGACCCTCAACGGCATGAAGTGATGGCAGATGAGTATAATGTTTTAAACTTTAATGGTATATGGCTTTTAGTTTCACCATCTCTCTCACAACATGTTATTGATTGTAAATGGGTATTTAAAATCAAAAGATGATTTGATGGTTCCATCGAGTGATATAAAGCTCATCTAGTTGCTAAGGCTTTAATCAACAAGAGGATGTTGATTATGATGAGACATTTAGTTTAGTTATCTAGTCTATCATAATTCATACTGTTCTTTCTGTAATCGTTTTTGAAGGTGGGTCCATTAGGTAGTTGGATGTCAAAAATGCATCTCCATGGATATTTCACTGAGGATGTTTATATGAGACAACCTCCTAATTTCATTGATTCAGACTATCCCACTTATATTTGCAAGCTACAATGATCTCTTTATGGTCTTAAAGAGGCACATTGTGCTTAGTTTTAGTGCTTGAGATCTCACTTATATACTCTTGGGTTTCATGGATCTAAAGCTGGTGTCTCATCCTTTATCAAGCGCACCAAACAATATGTAGTACTTCTTTTAATTTATGTTGATGATATTATTCTTATTGGCACTGTTCCATTGGATGATCTTATTGCTTTCCTACAAACTGAATTCATCACAAAAGATCTAGACCCTCTTCACTACTTTTTAAGTATTGAGATGAAGACCACTACTTCTAGACTTTATCTAACCTAATCAAAATAAATTTCTAATCTTCTTCTTAGAACCATGCAACATGGATGTTCTAAGCCAGTCTTAGCACCTATATCTACTGGATCCCAACTCTCTCATTCATATGGTTTGCTACTTTTTGATCCGACTTATTACCAGATTTGTGGTGGGTGTGCTCCAACCTTACTCTTACTCATCCTGATATTATTTTTTTTGCAGTTAACCAAGTATGTCAGTTTATGAGTAGGCCCATTTCTACGCACTGACTTAGAGTCAAATGCATTTTTTACTACTTAAGCATACTACTGACTATGGTTTGTATTTAACTAAGGATTCATCATCTTCTCTTCATGCTTGTTCTGATGCTAATTGGATTGGTGATCCTGATGATCGGCGTTCTGTAAGTGGTTTCAATATTTTTCTTGATCCTAATCTCACATCCTAGAGTGCTAAAAAGTAACGCACTGTAGCACTCTCAAGTACCGAATCCGAGTATAAAGATCTTACCAATACTACTACTGAAGTAATTTGGATTCAATCTTTACTATAAGAATTGAATATCTCACTCTCTCAATCCTTTATGTTTTGATGTAATAACTTATCTACCATATATCTTACTGTCAATCCCGTGTTTCATACTCGAGCAAAGCATATTGAAATTGATTTTTATTTTGTTCGAGAGTGAGTGGCTCATTGTCAACTTCATATCTGATTCATCTTCTCCAACGACCAACTTGCTTATATATTCACCAAAGGACTTGCCTCCCAAAGCTTTCAATAATTGCAATCCAAGCTTTCGGTGGTATCCACCTCAGCTTGAGAGGGGGTGTTGGCAGTATCTTCATGTTGGTCTCATATCAAGTCATATATCAAGGATCCATAGTTTGAAGAATTTGAATTTTGAATATAGGAGAGATCCTAGAGATCCATTTGTTATTTTTTTCTATATTTGTATTTATATGATCATTATCCATTTGTTATTTCTTTCTATTTTTGTATGATCATGATTGTAAATCTTTTGTATATTTTCAATTATAAATATAGATGATCTTTTCATAAGATTGAGGTGGGAAAAATTTTTCATAATATTTTTTTTCATATATTTTTTTTTTCATAGTGCTTTATTTAAAGGGATCTTTGGTATCTCCTCAACAGGTGGAACCATACAATGAAGGGTGTAAAAGATTGTATAGGAAGAAAGAAAAATAAGAGATTATTTATATATGTAAAGACTGTGAGATTTTAGTCTTTATTCTTTTTTGAATAAATTTATTTTTCTCTTCCAATTATTTTTATAATTATTTTTTCATAATTTTCTATGCATGCATTATATATATATAATCTAATATATATATTAAAATGGAGGTCTCTACATTGGCAGGGCCTCTGTTCGATGTGTGGGTTTTTAGGAAAAGGGAAGGGAGTCATATGGAAAAATTTATGAATTCTAAACTCGTGATGCGAGGGCACTGAGGCGGTGCCCAAGATAGCAAACAAGAGCCCTGATCGGGCCATAGGTGGGGACGTAAAGTCCATTGGAGAGGCATCTTACAATAGGAGCTCTGATACAATAACGAAGGCCGCAGCCGTGACCATCATGGCTCAACTACTGTCTCTGGGCGACTCTGGTGAGTCCATGGTCGAGTCGAAAGGCAGCGAGCTGGAGGCAGAAAGGGAAGGGCTGAAGGAGACCAACGATGTGTAGAGCTCAGCAAGCCTGTCAAGGTGGTGGAGGCGATGGTAGGATGGGCAGGAAGGTGATCTCTGACTGTAGCAGCAGCAGAGATAAGTCAGAGGCCAATGCCATATCCCCTAGCAACAAGCAGGTTGCCACTAAATCCCAACCATTGATCCCCTTTGTTGAGTTCATCTGAGCTACGAGCATGGGGTCCTCTGGCTATAGCAATAGTGGAGATGAGTTGGAGGTCAATGTCGTATCCCGTGGTAGCAAGTGGGTTGCTGCTGAATCCCAGCCATTGATCACCTTTGTCAAGAAAACTGGGCTACAAGCATTGGTCCTCAGTGGGTGAAATAGACGGTGACGACGATAAGGACATTGGCTATAGGTGTATCTTGCACTGGCAGTAATGTCGGTGGAGGTGATGGCAATAGATGCACTAGCCTTGAGGTCCTCCTGGTCTATAAGCATGGGGTCCTCCTCGAAGGGTTGGGCGGCCGCCGCCACCTGATGAATACTAAATTTAAGTCACTAGAGACATTAAATATTATGATAATTAATATTATTTTATTAAAATTTGATATTTTCTAATCTATCTTGTAGGTAATTAGAAGTTTGAATTCATATGATTCAAATTAGACTCAATCGGATCAAAATTAAGTGAACCAGACAATCAGCTCCTATTCAAGTATGAACTGACTTAAAGATCAAGGATCAAGAAGTAATCTTTTCAATCAAAGATTTAGATTAGAAGATAAATTGACCCAAGTATGAACATGACTTAAATATCAAGGGCTTAGATTAAAAGATCACTTTTCATGAAGATCTAGTGTGAATACGACTTATTGATCAATGGAGGAGAAGCAAGATGAAGATCTAAAGGTCCTTATTCATGCGTCCACCTCTCTTCTCATGAAATCCTAGAGTCTCCAACATCTAAAACCCTAGCCTCCACTCTATAAATACACACCCCCTTCTCTTCCAAAGGGACATGAGCCCCCTTGTGGGGTTCTTCATCTTCTTCCCTCTCTCTTCCTCCTCTCCTCCATCAAAGCTTTTCTCTTTCTCTCTTTCCATCAAGCCAATGCCTAAGTTTCTCTCCAAGCTGTTGTTCCTATCTCTCTTTCTCTCTTCTTCATAAGTCTAGAGGAGGTACTAACCCTAACATGATAATATATTCTTTCATAGATCTATTCTCCACATCCTAAGAAGTCTAGAAGAGGTTCTAACCCTAGAACACCTTCCATCAAATCTAAAAAAGATCCTAATCTTAGTGCTGCTATCCTTTCCATATTCTCAAACCCTCTTCTATCTACCTTTCTTTCTTGGAGTTCTTAGACCAAGCCTTTCAGTCATCCTGCCACTGTCTGCATGGAGGAAGATGAAAGATTCAAGGAGACGTCAAGTGCAGTGAGAAGTTCAACTTGATTTAGTTATCTTGTATCGCACTTTAATTTCTTTTTTATTATGTATACTTCTTTATTTGATTAATAAAAAAAAATTTATTATAATCTTCATGTTTCATTCTTAGTATCTTGTAATGTACTATTTTTTTTATTTGAATTTTCAAAATAATTGACCTAAGATCTCTGTAGATACGATCCTGACTCATCCTATCTACATAGTAGTGAGTAGAACTAATTTTGATATACTATGACATGCATCAAATTTTGACACCGTTGTCGGGATCTTGACGTGATTATTTTTAAAAAAATCAAAAAAAAAATAAAATATTTACTACTTTATTTTTTAGTTGATTATTTTCTTCTTTTGTACTCTTATTTTTTATACTTTATTTTGCTGATTGATAATTTACTTTTTGATGTTAATTAATTTACTTTAATTACTTAATTACTTTTTATTTATTTTTTTTAAAATTTTTATCTTGTATTGCTTTTCATATATGGTAGATTTACTACTCTCTAGCTAGATTACTTTATTTGCATACATATAAATTTTTTTTGCTTTTTATAGCTTAGTAATTTACTATATTGTATAGCTTAGAATAATTTATTACTTTATATAATTAATGATTTTCTATTTTCTAAGTAGATTAGACTTTTTATCTTTTATTTAGATTATATAGTTATCTTTTATTCTTAACTATGAGATTACCTTATTTGCATAATTAAGTAGTTATCTTATTTATTATTGCTTATTATTCTTAGTGATTTACTGCTTTTCATAGCTTAGAATAATTTATTATTCTAAAAATAGATTTGATTTGTTGCTTTATTTGTAGGTTACTTGCCTTTTAATCTTAGTATTATTTACTTTTTATTTAGTTAGATTCACTAGATTTTCTCATACCTAATTAACCTAATTGAAAACTTTTCTCTTATTCCTTTATACTTAAAGATAATATAAAATAAAAAGAATACAAAGACACCACATAACACTTGACTAATATAAATAAACTAATTAAATCTTAAAAGCTACTTAACTTGTTTGGATATATTTTCTTTTTTCATTGCATATTTTCATAAAATACATTAAGGGCACTTAACCTAATTAAACAAGATAAGGTAAAGATTTGATCACCCTTTCTTGACCCACAAATCATAGTCCTGTATTTGCATTGACCTAAACCTCTAACTTAAAATTAATTAGATGTTGGCCTCTAAGGACTCTCGAGCTCAATAGGATAAGAAATTCTAAGAGTTAGACTGGATTAAGGTTGGTCAGTTTAATTGATATTTAAAAGAATAGTTCAAAGATTACGTCCTGAAGGAAGGTGGTTCATTAATTGGTTTCATTCGTTAATCTGACCAACTTAGTTGGTATCTAAGAAAAGCAATGGAGAGACCCCCAGCAACCTTATATTGAAAGAATAATATCCTATAAGTCAATCGTATATGAGATATGATCGAATATTTTCTTTAATTTATCTTCCAAACTCATGTAATTGACATTGTTATTTAATAAAATAGGCTTGTTGATTCATTATATGCTGTATCTTATTATTATTTTTAAAATTATAATAAATCTCATAGGTCTAGACAATGATTTTAGGACTGTGATGAGATCACATCAGTAAGACCTAAATCCTTGATTGCCATGATCTAAAATATTTTTAGTCATTAGTTCATTGAGTCAGAGATCAATAATATCGGTAAGACTAGTACGTCCTATGTATGCTTGTGATGAGGGTGGTTGATCTCACAACCTCTTGTATGGTGATACTAATACAAAAATATAGATACCCATTAGAGAATGAATTCACTGAATAGACCTATAAGAGAATATCTGATGGAGTCTTATTTACATGTCAACTGATTGTTCTCTAATGAGAGTTGTGTAAGTGATCCTTTGACCTGAGATTACCATAGTATCTTGTGTAGTGAATCTATATTTTGATTCACTTCCTAACTTGGCTCTCTGACCTTATGTGGGGTATTCTGGATGTGATAAAGTGTGTATAAAAATTATGAGTGATCAATAAGAGATTAGTCACTTCTACTAAGGGGAGCAAACATCCAATGTGATCTCATAGGTTGATGATTCTGAAGTCTTTGACCAAAGCAGGATGATAATTAGAAAGAAGTTTTTAATATATCATCAACTGAATCACTACTTTCTGATCGAGATATATTTGGATAAGCAATTAGATTTGACATGATTTTATGCCCACAGCTCATTTGAAATATTGTTTGACTGAATGATTGAATTACACGGTAACTTATCACTGAAGGATATTTTGATAATTTTATCAAATTTTATCTTTTTTGGATAGTCATGACACATTGCTAGATGTCAATCTTGACTTATGAACTCATCAAAATTAAAAAAAATTAATTTAAAATTAATTAGAAAGAGTCCTAGTTAATTGAGACTTTTGAGCTGACCTAATCTGATCAGATTAGGATTAGGTTAAGAGTCTATGTCCACTACTGGCTAAATTTAGAATCCAATGGGTCACGCACTTTGAGATTTGATCTTGATCTAATTTAATTAAAATTTAATATAAATCTTAGAGGTTAATTTGATATCTTAGCACATTGTGTGAACCCAAGTTCTTAATTAAGTTAAGTTCAAAGTGTTTGAGCTAAATTGAACCTGTTGCCTTTGATCTGATTGGATTGGATCTATTTTTATTGGACTCTTATCCAACTTGAAAGAGTTTCAAATGTGGAAGGAGACCTCTACACCACCTAGGTTTTATGCCAAAAATTAATTACCGCCCACCCTTTTTAGCATTAAGAAGAGGAAGAGTCCTTCCTTAAGACTCTTAACAAACTTCTTTGTTTTCCATGTTTTTCCTTTAATGTCACATGCTAAATTAAATGAGAGAATTATGGGGTGCAAAAGAGGAAGAGTCCATTTGTTTGAAGCCTCTTCTATGCCACTTTATGCATCAGAGAATTAATTCTCCATGTGAGAGAAGAGGAGCGCCAAGAGTTGGCACCCCTTGATTCTCTTGACGTCTCTTCCTTATCTATTTAAATGGGCTGCCTCTTATGGGATATGGGCTAAATTTTGATAAAAAATTAGAGGCCTTGGTGTGTGATAAGAAAATAAAAAATCTGAAAAAAAATTAAGGAAAAGACAAAGGAAAAAATTGAGTGGAAAATAGAAAGAAGGGAGGTGAGAAAAATAGCAAGTGTGGTGAGCTTGTCCTAGGGTTTGACTTTTTCATGTGTTGGAGTATACAATCAAATCTTAGATTGTGAAAATTTTGGAGAGAATTCTCTTTGCATGATCTTAGTGATGAAATTGAAGGCAATTGAGTGTTGGTGCAATCATTCTTCAAATTCGAAGCCGACCGTATTCTTATAAAGAAAAGGCTGCAGTGGTGCACCGATTGGGAAGGACCTTGATCAATTTTTATATAGATCACCATTGGAGGACTTCTATTTTGGATTCTCATAGAGATCATCTTCTTATCATACTACTCATTTGAGGAAGTATAAGTTTCTATCTCTTTGTATGCTTGATTTTATTTTGTTTGACATCTACAAGGTAATTCTAGAGTTCGAATTTCAATTCGATAGTTTTAATTATTAAAACTTTCGATATGAATATTTAAAAAAAAATTAAAATTTATTTTTTGCTATATGATCAAAATCTAATAGTGGTATCAGAGCAACCCTTGTTAGATTTGATCAAACAAGTACAAAAAATTATAATATAAAATTATTCTAATTTATATTTTATCAAAATATTGCATCAATTTCTAGCATCAGTTTTAAAATTAAAAATTATTTTGAACTTTATTTGAACCATGGATTTAAATTTTAGTTATTAAATTTTAAATTTATGATAATATAAAATTAATTGATTTATGGTTGTTTGATGCTTAAATCATTTTCTAATAAAGGTGTATTACATGCCTAATTCAATTAGGATTTGTTTTAATATTAACTAAACTTGTTATATGTTAAGTCCTTTGCACACCCTTATATGATTATTGTAATCATTTTTGGCATGATAATATGATTGATACTATAACTTAAAAGGCATGTTGAATTATATAATTTGTATGTTACATTTTACGTAGTAGTTAGGATGTGCCGAGACCAGTTCATGATCCTCTATAAAAATTATATTAATTTGTAATATCGGGATTCACTTACAAATCAAATATTGAATTTATTTGATCAATTGATGTCTAGATAAGTATTAAAGGTGATTTTCTAATTAGAATCATATACTGACCTGGCCAATTTTATTGGTGTCTAAGAAAAGCTACGGGGAGCCTCCCACCTACTGACCTGGTCAATTTAGTCTTATTAAGTTTTGGACTTAGATTGATTAGTGATGTAGACACTACAAAGGCTTTTTTTCATGCTTGATCAATAAAGTATGTCAAGATCTTAGTGAGCTTGTTGTGCTATCCATAAGGCTAACTATAAAAATAGATATGATGTTGACTAAGTTCATATTGATGCTTATGGCATATTTGAATAATATTGTCTTGTTGTGCTATCCACATAGGTGGCATTATTTAAGTATGACCATATGAGATTGAAGGGTTAACTTAACTAGAACACTATAGTTTGTTATACTATCCATAAGACTATAAGTGATCTAGATGTAAGAGAAAAATATTGAGAATTATATGAAGTATAATTGGTAAAGAGTTACCTACTTTTGAACTTATAAATGCTTGTTGTGCTATCTACAAAGTATTTGTGAGGAATAAGAATCTCAACCCCACATAAAAACATAATGGTGTTTCTCATTTTTTATACTTGAGGGCTATAAAATTTGTTAAAATAGTGAGAGACACAATTAAACAAAAGTCTTAATCTAGTTATGCATGTCATCATGAGTTATCCGCTTATATTGTGTTCTTATTATTGTAGATTAACTGCATAAATGACATCTTCACTGTCACTTCGAGGCATACTAGATGCTAATAAATTGATCGGACTAAACTATATAGACTGGTTGAAAAATTTGAGAATAATTTTCACACAAGAGAAAGTCTCCTATATACTAGATTCACCTACATCCGATACGATCGAAGTAGATGCATCTGAGGAGAAAAAGATCACATATAAGATATAGAAGGATGACAATGTGACTGTCAAGTATATCATGCTTGTCTCGATGAATAATGAGCTTCAAAGATAGCAAGAGGATATGGATGTTCTTTTTGTACTCCTTAATCTAAAGGAGTTATATGAGAAACAAAATCAAACTGCTAGATATAAGATATCTAAGTAGTTTTTCCATGCGTGGATGACTGAAGGTATATCTATGCAAACTCATATCTTTAAGATGATTCATTTGATCATTTGTTTGGGACAATTGGGTTTTACTATGGATGGTGAAATTAGTCAAGATTTGATCCTATAGTCACTTTTCACTTTCTTCTCTCAGTTTGTCATTAACTACCACATAAACAAATTAAATATTAGCCTGCCTAAACTGCTGAATATGCTCAAAATAGTAGAGAGTCATTTCAAAGGTGAAAAGGCTCCAGTTTTTCTTGTAGATAAGATCAATAAGAAGAAAGGCAAAAAAGATTTCAAGAAAAGATTGAACCCTAAGACTAGCATCTCCAAGAAGAAGGCGAAGAAGATCTCCGCCAAAAAGGTACTTGCTATCACTGCTGCAAAAATAGACACTGGAAGAGAAATTACAAGAAATACCTTGCAACTGTAAAATATAAAGAAGTAAATATTGCTAAAGATTTGTATATGATACAAACAAACTTATCATTAAGTACTTCAATTTCAGATTCTTAGGTATTGGATACTGCCTGTGGCTCACATCTTTGCAAATTATTATAGGATCTGCAGAAAATAAGGAGTCTGAGTAAAGGTGACTTCGAGCTGTTCGATATTAGTGGAGAGTCCATTCAAGCTGAAGCCATGGAAACCAAGATTTTGAAGTTATCTTCGGACAAAATTTTGAAACTAAAGACCTATTATGATATTCTAAAAATTATTAGAAATATTATTTCTATACTACTATTATTAGAACAAGATTTTGAAATAAAAGCTAAGAACAATAGTTGTTCTATCCATTTTTCTGATGAATTTTATCAAAATATTTTTATTGATAATGGTCTTCTATTCCTATCACTTAGTGATAATATACTTCATATTGATAATATGAAGAAAAGGAAGAGAGAGGATGTGAATGTCACATACATCTGGTACTACCGACTTGATCATATAAATGAGTTAAGAATTAACAAGTTATATAAAGATAAATTCTTTGATTCTTATGATTTTGAATCATATGAAACTTATGAATCTTATCTCATGAGTAAAATAACCAAGACTCCATTTATTAAACATGGTGAAAGGGTGAGTGACATTTTGAACCTTGTACATACTAATGTTTGTAGTCTAATATCGACTCAAGCCAGAGATGGATACTCCTACTTCATTATTTATTGATGATATGTCTAGGTTTGGATATGTGTATTTAATAAAATACAAATTCGAAACTTTTGACAAGTTTAAAGAGTATCAAAGAATGTTTGAGAAACAAACTGGTAAGAGTATTAAAGCTCTTCAATCTGATCAAAGAGGAGAATACTTGACTAGTAAATTTTTTGATCATTTAAAATAAAATGGTATTCTCTCTTAGTGGATACCTTCTTACACTCCATAATTAAATGATATTATATGGTACAATCTATGATGTATTTCATAGATCTTTCAATCTCTTTTTGGGGATATGCTCTTGAGGCCGCAGTGTATGTTTGGAACAAAGTGCCATCAAAGTCTGTCTCTAGCACTTTATATGAGATATGGAAAGAGAAGAGGCCTAGTCTTAAATACTTTAAGATTTGGGGTTGCCCAACTTATATAAAAAATATTGATGGACATAAGCTTAGTGCTAGATCAAAAAAATATAGGTTTGTGGTTTATCCCAAGGAGAGTATAGGATACTACTTCTACCACCTTACTCAATAAAAGGTATTTGTTGGTATGCATATCATTTTTTTGAAGAATGAGTTCATCCAAAAAGGGGGCAACGGGAGGTTTGTTGAACTTAAGGAAGTTCAAAACCTACAATCTATCCAGAATTCACAAGCTGAGTCTCAATCAAATGTGCCCATTGTTAAAGCACAGCCACTACATACACCTCCTCTTCGAAAGTCAAGTAGAGTGCGTAATGTACCACTCAAGTATGGATTTGTCATTGAGAATAGTAATACATCCCACATCATTGAGAATGATGATCCTATGATCTATTTGGAAGCTGTCGTGAGTAGTCACTCTGACAAATGGCTCAATACCATGAAATTTGAAATGGACTCTATGTATATCAATCAAGTTTGGACTTTGGTTGGTGTGCTTGAGGGTGTGACCCCAAAAGGCTATAAATAGGTCTTCAAGAAGAAGATTGGAGTAGATGGCCAGATAGAGACCTATAAGGCTAGGCTGGTGGTAAAAGATTTTAGACAAAAATAAGATATTGATTATAAAAAAAAATTTTCATCTATAGTCATGCTCAAGTCTATTCAGATTATGCTTGCTATTGCTGCATACCATGACTATGAGATCTAGCAAATAGATGTTAAGACTGCCTTCCTTAATGAAAATCTTGAGGAGAAAGTCTATATAACTTAGCCAGAGAGATTTATCTCTAGTGGAAGAGTAAATCAAGTATGCAAGTTAAATAGATCTATTTATAGATTAAAGCAAGCATCGAGGAGCTAGAACATCCATTTTGATGAAACAGTCAAATCATTATGCTTTATCAAAAATATGGATGAACCTTGTGTGTATAAGAAGACTAGTGAGAGTGCTGTTGTCTTTTTGATCTTGTATATAGATGACATATTACTTATTGAGAATGATATCCCTGTGTTACAATCAGTCAAGACATGGCTATCACAAAAATTTGCTATAAAAGATTTGGGTGAAGCATCCTATATACTTGGTATAAAGATCTATAGAGATAGATCAAAGAGGATGCTTGGCTTGTCCCAATCTAGATATATAGACCTTATGTTGAAGAGGTTCAACATTGAGAGAAGTAAAAGAGGTTACTTGCCCATAGGTCATGGCATACAATTCTCTAAGAAGATATCTCCTAAGACACCTGAAGAGAGAAATAGAATGAGTTTTATTCTTTATGCTTCGACTGTAGGATTAATAATATATGTTATGCTGTGTACTAGGCCTGATGTGGCTTATGCCTTGAGTATTGTAAGTAGATTTTAGGTAGATCCTGGGGAGGATCATTGAAAAGCTGTGAAAAAGATACTCAAGTACTTGAGAAGGACTAAAGATATTTTTCTCATATATGGTGGATCTGATTTAAAACTGTAAGGTTATACCGATCCTAGTTTTCAATCTAATCTAGACAATAGCAAATTCATATCTGGATATGTGTTCACCCTGTATGATAGAGCAGTAAGTTGGAAGAATTTCAAACAGCAAACTGTTGCTAACTCAGTCATTGAGGTTGAGTATATTATTGCTAGTGAGATTACTAAAGAGGCCATTTGGATGAACAAATTCATCTCAAAATTGAGTGCTATTTCGAGGATTGAACAATCAGTGCCCCTTTATTGTGATAATACTGGGGCAGTTGCTTCAGCCAAAGAACCAAGATCTCATCATAAATTCAAGTACATCCTAAGATGATTCCACCTCATTCGTGAGACAGTCGAAAGATGCAATGTGATCGTAGAGTGAGTTGATATCAAGAATAATATAGCGGATCTATTTACTAAAGCCTTGTCATTGCAGCAGTTTGATCGCTATCTTGATTGCATGGGCATCAAGTATAGAAGCAATTGACTTTAGTATAAGTAGAAGATTGAAGAAATAATGCCCTACAAGTCAATCGCATATGGAATGTGATCGGATATTTTTTATAATTTATCTTTCAAACTCATGTAATTGACTTTATTATTAATAAAATAGTCATATCGATTCATTATATGCTGCATCTTATTATTATTTTTAAGATTATAATGAACTCCATAGATCTGGACAATGATTTTAGGGTCATAATGAGATCATGCCAGTGAGACCTAAATCCTTGATAGCCATGACCTAAAATATTTTCAGTCATTGGTTCATTGAGTTGGAGATCAATGATATCAGTAAGATTGGTACGTCCTATGTATGTTCAGTGATGAGGGTGGTTGATCTCACAATCTCTTGAATAATGATATTAATACAAAGATGTGGGTGCTCATTAGAGAATGAGTTCATTGAATAGACCTATAAGAGAATATCTGATGAAGTCTTATTTATATGTCAGTCGATTGTTCTCCAATGGGAGTTATGTAAGTGATCCCTTGACCTGATATCGTCATGGTATCTTATGTACGTGAATTCATATTTTGGTTCACTTTCTAACTTGGTTCTCTGATCCTTATGTCGGGTGTTCTAGATATGGTGAAGTATGCACGAAGGTTGTGAGTAGTCAATAAGGGATCAGTCACTCCTAATAAGGAGAGTGAACATTCTATGTGATCTCATAGGTTGATGATTCTGAAAGTTTTTGGCCAAAGCAGGATGATAATTAGAAAAAGATTTTTAATATATCATCAACTGAATCATCACCTTCTGATCAAGATATATTTAGATAAGCAATTGAGTTTGACATGATTTCATACCCACAGCTCATCTGAGATGTTGTTTGACTGAAAGATTGAATTGCATGGTGACTTAATATTGAAGGATATTTTGATAATTTTATCAAATTTTATCTCTTTTGGATAGTCATGACATGTTGCTAGATGTCAATCTTAACTTATGGACTTATCAAAATTAAATAAATTTAATTTAAAAATTAATTAGAAAGAGTTCTAGTTAATTGAGACTCTTGAGCTGACCTAATCTGATCAGATTAGGGTTAGGTCAAGAGTCTGTATCCACTGCTGGTTAGATTTGAAACTTAATGGATCATATATGTTGAAATTTGATCTTAGTCTGATTTAATTAAAATTTAATATAAATTTTAGAGATTAATTTGATATGCTAGTACATTGTGTTAACCCAAATTCCTAACTAGGTTAAGTTCAAAGTGTTTGAGCTAAACTAAACCTGTTACTTTTGACTTGATTGGATTGGGTCTATTTTAATTGGACTCCTATCCAACTTGGAAGAGTTTCAAGTGTGGAAGGAGACCTCCACACCACTTAAGTTTCATGCCAAAAATTAATTGTCGCTCATCCTTTTTAGCATTAAGAAGGGGAAGATCCTTCCTTAAGACTCTTAACAAACCTCTTTATTTTCTACATTTTTCCTTTAATGTCATATGCCAAATTAAATGAGAGAATTATTGGGTGCAGAAAAGGAAGAGTCTTTCTATATGAAGCCTCTTCTGTGCCACTTAATGCATCAGAGAATTAATTCTCTGCATGAGAGAAGTGGAGTGCCAAGAGTTGGCGCCTCTTGGTTCTCTTGACGTCTCTTCCTTATCTATTTAAGCAGGGTGCCTCTTATGGGTTAAGGACTAAATTTTGATAAAAAATTAGAGGCCTTGGTATGTGATAAGAGAAAAAAAAAATCTAAAAGAAATCTAAGGAAAATACAAATAAAAAAATTGAGTGGATAATATAAAGAAGGGAGGTGAGAAAAATAGAAAGTGTAGTGAGCTTGTCCTAGGGTTTGATTTTTCTATGTGTTGGAGCATAAAATCAAATCCTAAGTTGTAAGACTTCTAGAGAGAATTCTCTTGGTGTAATCTTAGTGGTGAAATCAAAGGTAATTGAGTGTTGGTGCGATCGTTCTTCGAGTTCGAAGCCGATATTTTTGTGAAGAAAAGGCTGCGGTGGTGCACTGGTTGGGAAGGACCTTGATCAATTTTCGTGTGGATCATCATTGGAGGACTTCTATTTTGAAGTCTCATAGAGATCACCTTCTTCTCATACTACTCATCTGAGGAAGTATAAGTTTCTATCTTTTTGCATGCTTGATTTTGTTTTGTTTGACATCTGCAAGGTGATTCTAGATTTAAGTTTCGGTTCGACAGTTTTAATTGTTAAAGCTTTCGATATGCATCTTTAAAAAAATTTTAAAATTTACTTTTCACTGCATGATTGAAATCCAATATACACTTATCTGGCTAGTTGAGTGGCTAGTCTTTTACTTGGGGTACTCGAAGGTGACTTTGGCAGTTAGAAGTTGTCTAGATCTAGGGTAACCTTTGTTGGAAATTATGTTCTAAAGCCAATCATTTGATGATTATTCTAATTATAAATGTATATAAATTGATAAATAATAAAAGTTATTTAATATTTTTTATCATAAGGTTATATCTTCTAATGAACTCCTATGTTGTGCTAAAGTTCTTAGGACTACTTTGATCGATAAAGAAAAATTTATCGCGTAGTCCTTAAACTGGTTCGCGACCAAATGATATGCTATTACTAGGATGATAGCGATATCAAGTATAGATCATTGTGTGCCATATGCGTTGGTTATCCTCATAACCAAATGATGTGGAGACACTGGTATGGTATGCAGGTGAGATGTAGGACTATATCGTCACTGAACGTGACCAACTGTAGAGTACTCTACTGTTAAGGGTAGCTCACGAAGGGTATGGGTATAAGTGTCCCTCTAGCTTGAGATCACCATGGTGACTTGCAAATAACTCACTATATTTTGATGCCAGACTAACTGAGTTTCTAATTCAGTGACAAGATTTCTGGGTGTAGTCAAGTACTTGTCAAGTCGGTGCATGAGTCAAGATGGGATTGATCTCTCCAAATTAGTAGATATGCATCAGTGTATTTTAATTTAGCAAAATCTGAGCTTGGATAATCTATGTGATAGATTTGAAAAAGATTAAAATATAATATGGATGATTTATCTAGGATTGACAGTTAAATCTAAAGTCATTCTCGAGCATTAGGATCAAAGGGATGAATTATACGGTAATTTTACGCCAATAGGTTCTTGAATATTGCTTCGCCATCATTCGACCTATCCGAACGTTGGGTCACTATTGCTAGATGGTTACATTGATTGGTTCATAAAGTTATTTCTATACTATTGACTTAGGTTTGAACCTATGGGGTCACACTTAAAAGAAGTTTCTGACTGATCATATGACTGATCAACGATTGAGAATCGTTCAAGGGCTTAATCATCAATTCGATTAATGGTTAATCTTATGTAAAAGTTATAATAAATTAATTCATCAAGTGTTAGTAAATTAATAAAAAAATAATTAATAATTAAATTACTGATTAGCTCAATTTGATTGAGCAAAGAGGATTAAATAAAATCTAATTGAATTAGATTCAATTAGGTTTGATCCGATCAGGTTATGAGATGACCTAATCGCTAAGGGAGAATTATCCCTAATTTGATTGGGACTTTAGTTTAATTAATTTTTAATTTAATTAAAATTTAATTAAAAATTTATGAATCTAATTAAATTATATTTCATATATTTTATTTGGGCTAAATCAGATGTAATTTGGTTTGAATTCAAATAAGGAAATTAAGAGTCCTTATTGGAATAGGACTCTTCTCTTTTGCGCCATCCCAGTTTGCATGTCATATATCTCCGTACATAAAATTATTTTGTGTGAGATTTTTTTACATGAAAGATTCTTTTTCTTTTTCTATCTCACATCCAAATCTAATTTGGTTTTGATAAAAGAAAGATTTTAAACTTGGATTTTATAAAATTCCTTATCAAAAGAATTTGTTCTCATCCAGATCAATCTCTCCATGCTAATAAATTTTTTTCTCCTTATATGTGTGACATGCTGAGGAGATATTTTGTAGAAGATTAGTTGGAGAATTAATTTACCATAAAAAAAATGAAAAGGGTTGTCCCATATTTTTTTGGCATATGTTGGGATGTGGAATTGTGAAGGGAGGTGGAATCTTGTAAGAGTCCAGAATCACTAGGACTCTTCACCCCACCTCCTTACAGGCCTATAAAAGAGTCTTTTGTAGTTTTTTTTATGTGTAAGATACCAGAAGAGAGTCTTCATATGAAAAAAGTTTGGGCATGGTTCATGGCATGAAAAATAGAGAGGAGGGTCCTCTCTCTTGGGGTGTGCACAAAAATCTGAATTTCAGATTTTTGATCCTAAGGGTTTGAGAAGAGAGAATAAATTAGAGAGAAATTATTTTCTTCTTTATCCTTTTTCTACCTCTTCATCTCCTACAGAAGTTTATCTTTAACCTCTAAAAAGATTCCAGAGATTTAAAGAAAGGATCCAGATCAACCAAGAAGAAGGTCTCGTGCGAGCTAGCACTCTCAAGAAGACCTACCAGATCAAGGCTTCGAGTGGATTTCTCGTAGAGGCCGGATACGTGTGTGGCCATGAGCAACCAGCAAGAATCCTCTCCACCATATCTCTCAGTAGCAGTGATCATCAATCCATACTCAAGTATCAAGTTCTGAACTCAGATTGGAAGTAGATGTGATCTACTGCTCACATGCATGCATACTGATTTTATCTTCAGTATCTTTCAGATTTTATATGCAATATAATATATCATAAATCTTAGAGTAGATTAATTTGATGATTAGATCATATGTATGTTAGATTAATTTGATTAATCTAGTTATCTTCCACTATAATTTTTTTTAAAAAATTTCAAAATACATGCATGAAATCACCTATGCATCCCAACAACCTTAGGATAGAATTGGCTTGATTGCATTACTTGTTTAGAAAATCAAAAAAAAAATAATTAAAAATAACCTTCTCATCTATTGTCTCTAGGTCTGGAAATCTCTTAAGATTCTCATCTTTAGAACTTCTCTCTTTCTCCATCTTGGTGCGGACACCAGAGCCATCAAAAATCGGCAACATAATTTAAGTTCGATTTGGATCGAAGAAGCCTCATTAAATTGATTCTACTTCAGTTATTTATTTTCCGTCAATAAATTTTAATGCATTTGGCTTTGGGTCCATAGGGCCATACTTGGATTTGTCCACGTCACCTTTGGAGCCACCACTCTCCACATGCCAAGAGAAGAATATGCATGTCAGCATATGCCGTGCTCATGCCAAGTTGTGTCAAGCATCAAGCACCCACATGAAATTCCATTTCTTCCTTAGAATTCCTTAAGAGTTCTTGGCTACTTACTTATTTTGTTGAAGGCTGATTTCTTTCCTATGGTAGATTATAATGCTTTACTTTTTTGTGGAGGGTTGATTTCTTCCTTGTAAAAATAAGAGATTCCTAAACAAATAGGACCCTTAGAGTCCTATATAAATCCTTGTATCTTTCATGAAAGAAAACAATGAATGATTTTACAAACTCCACAAATACTTGTGTCAATCGCTCCGAGAGGGAGAGGGTGTGAGACCCAAAATCGCCCCACAAGGGGAGGGTGTGAGGCCCACTTTCTATCCTATTCCTTCTACTTAAGATTCAGTGTTCCTGCGACTCTGATCGACTCCACCATCTACCCACGCAAGCCTATTCCGTCAAGAGAAGATCTGTCTCCTCCAGAATTTTCATCTGTCGTGCTGAGAGAAGGAGTGATTTCTTATTCTACAGATCATATGCTGTCAAGGACCTTCGTTCCTTAACAGTTGATCTTTGATTATTTTTTTTTAATCCGATGTTGGTAAAGACCTAGTTCTTTATCGATGGATCTATTTGGTTAAAAGATTAAGAGCCCTAATCAGAGTAGTTTCTTAACTACCACGATCCAGATTCTTATCATCTTCTTGGATTTTCTCACAGATTTAATGTTTTATTTTCTCTCGTTCCATTATTATTTCTTTTTTTTGCATCTACTCGTGAGCATGTTTAATTTCTGCTATCTGTTTATGAAATTTTCTATTACTAATTGTTTACTGATCTCTCGAATGGCATTCGTCTGTATCATTTAGATTGATCTCGCTTTAGTCTCGTATCAATCAATCACGCCTCCTGAGCAGAGTATAGGCAACTATACTGTCTGTCCTGGGAATAATGAGCCCCTGGCCGGACGTGATTTGTTGTTGATGAACAGAAGAGAGCTTGATTATTAGGATTGATTTTCTTTTTAGGATTGTCCCGCATCAATTTGGTATCAGAGCAGGTTGATTAGGGCTTTAGTTTAAATTCAGCAATTTAAATTTTCGCAAGTTAAATTTTCGCACTCTAAATTTCGTACTTTACTTTCAAGCATTTTAATTTTTATTGCACCTTATTTCTGCATCTTAGAGTTGCATGACCACTAGATCAGGTACCTGGTACCAACATCCTACTTCCCCACCCAACACCAATATGGATCCCAATATAGCAGCCATCATTAATGCTCTGACTGAAAAGTTTGATGACATGAAAAATTTTATGAAAGCCATGGATGAGAGAATAGTGGTATTAGAAGAAGCTAGGCAGAAACAACCTGAACCTGAGTCTCCCCGACTACCTATAGGACAAAGAGGTAGGAATCTAGAACTTGATCGACCTATAGGGGCACGTCCGCACCATAACCAGTTCGATCAAGATGAGCATATTCTTAGGAATGTGAAAGTCGAAGCCCCAAGTTTTGATGGTTGTCTAGATCCGAGAGAGCACCTAGATTGGGAATCAGGTATGGACCACTATTTTGGATGGTACGAAATGTCTGAAGCAAGGAGAGTTAGGTTTGCTAGGATGAAATTGGTGAGGCAAGCCCGACTTTATTGGGAAAGTGTTGAGCGTCTTCTCAATCAGAGAAGACAAGATCCGATAGAAACCTGGGATGAGATGAAAGAAAAACTCAGAGAGAAATACCTCCCCACCTCTTACCAACAAAGACTTTTAGATCAATGACAGAGGCTTACTCAAGGGAATAGATCAGTCACCGAGTATATCACGAGATTTGATGAATACCTTATGAGATGTGGAGTAGCCGAAGATAGAGTTGTTACCTTATCTCGATTTAGAGCTGGATTACGAGAGGATATTCAGCGTGAGCTCTTTCTACGAGAGGTAACCACGTTGGAACAAGCTTATCAACTTGCCTTAGATTTTGAAAGATTTTCTAGATATTCGACTCCCCGTCGTCCTGAACCCAACCGAGTAACCCCTTCTGGATCGAGACCTAATATTAATCAAACTCCTAGTAACAGACCTCCACTTACCAATCCTATTGGGAGAAAAGAAGATAAAGGAAAAGGAGCTATAGGAGAGTTATCAAAAGGAAGTAGTTCTCGATCTTATTGCTTCAAGTGCCATGGTTACGGTCACTTTGCTGCACAATGCCCCAACCGATCATTATTCGTAGAAGAATTAGAAGGAGAAACTCTAGAAAATATTGAGGAGGAAGTTTATGAAGCTGATCCAGATTTAGCCGAGCAATTTGAGAGTACTGAGGACATCCTAGGTTATGCCACACCTGAGTCAGACCTTAGGCTTGGAGTCGTTAGGTATGTCCTAGCCCAAACTAAGAAAAGTGAAGACTGGCGTAGGACCTCTATTTTTCATACCTTCATAAAATTTGGCGATAAAATTTGTAAGATGATCATTGATAGCGGTAGCTGTATCAACGCCATCTCCACTGACATGGTTAAGCGATTAGGATTAACTCCTGTAGATCATCCTAGTCCATACCGTGTGTCTTGGATTGATTCCTCCTCTATTCTCATCAAATTTAGATGTCGTGTGCCCATCCAGCTTCATTCCTATCAGGATCATGTGTGGTGCGATGTCTTACCCATGGAAGTCGGAAGTATCATATTAGGTCGGTCTTGGCTATTCGACAATGATGTTACGATTTATGGCCGTACCAACTCCTGCAGCTTTACTCATCAGGGTAAGAAGATCACGATTAATCCTTCCCCACCTAAGGCTACTAATAGAAAGATAGGCGATGGACCAAAAGAAAATCTTAAGAAGAAAAGCCTCAATCTGATAGGTGCTAAAGAATTAGAGACGATCATGAGTGAAGGATCACCAGTTTGGATGCTTGTTGCTAGAGAAGTTCGTGAGGATTCTAAGGTGGATTATCCTAAGGAAGTAGCTAGCCTTCTTGCTGAGTTTCATGATGTCTTTCCTGAGGATCTTCCAGATTACTTACCGCCTATGAGAAACATTCAACATGCCATTGATTTAGTTCCTGGATCTACCCTACCCAACTTGCCCCACTATAGGTTGAACCCTAATGAGCATGCTGAGCTACAAAGACAAGTTGGAGAGCTGATAAAAAAAGGATTTGTGAGGGAGAGTTTGAGTCCTTGCGCGGTTCCTGCACTACTGACTCCAAAGAAGGATGGTACATGGAGGATGTGCATAGATAGCCGTGCCATTAATAAGATCACCATTAAGTACCGCTTTCCCATCCCTAGGTTAGATGACATGTTAGATATGATGGCCGGATCCACTATCTTTTCTAAGATCGATCTTAAGAGTGGTTACCATCAAGTAAGGATTAGACCGGGAGATGAGTGGAAAACTGCTTTCAAGACAAAAAATGGTTTATATGAGTGGATGGTGATGCCATTTGGATTATCTAATGCCCCTAGTACCTTCATGAGGTTGATGACCCAAGTACTACGACCATTTATAGGAGTATTTGTAGTCGTATATTTTGATGACATTTTGATCTATAGTCGAACTAGGGAAGATCATTTAGATCACCTCCAAAGAGTGTGTCAAGTTCTTAAAACAGAAAGCTTGTATGCTAATCCTAAGAAGTGCGCTTTTATGACAGACCATATCATCTTTTTAGGTTTTGTTGTTACCCCCAATGGTGTATCTGCTGATCCTGAAAAGATTAGAGCAATAGTTGAGTGGCCGGTGCCCAAGAGTGTGCATGACGTGCGGAGTTTTCATGGATTAGCAACTTTTTATCGTAGGTTCATAAAAGGGTTTAGCACCATAGTCGCTCCCATCACTGACTGCATTAGAAAGAAAAATTTTGAATGGACTAGGGCAGCCAATAGAGCCTTTCTAGACATTAAGGACAAGATGACTCATGCCCCAATCTTACGTCTCCCTGATTTTTCTAAGGTTTTTGAAGTAGCGTGCGATGCGTCAGGAGTTGGGATTGGTGGTGTCCTTAGTCAAGAAGGTCATCCGGTAGCATACTTTAGCGAGAAACTTAACGATTCTAAACTCAAGTATTCTACCTATGATAAGGAGTTTTATGCGGTAATTCAAGGTTTAAGATATTGGAGGCATTACCTGCTACCGCAAGAATTTGTTTTGTACTCTGACCATGAGGCCCTTAGATTCCTGAATTCTCAAAAGAAATTGAATCATAGACACGGTAGGTGGGTCGAGTTTTTGCAAGCCTATACTTTTGTTTTGAAACACCGTGCAGGTGTAGAGAATCGTGCTGCTGATGCCCTGAGTCATCGTCATACTTTGCTGTCCATCGTTAGTATAGAAGTTGTTGGTTTTGATAAGATTAAAAAAAATTATGAGGAGTGTCCAGATTTTGGTGACATACTTACCGCTTTACGTAAGGGGCCATCTAGAGAACGTAGTGAATATACCCTTCAGGATGGTTACCTATTTAGAGAAACTAGGCTGTGTATCCCCCGTACATCTTTGAGAGATTTTTTAGTTTGGGAATTACATGCTGGAGGATTAGCCGGACACTTTGGTAGGAATAAAACTATAGAGTTGGTAGAAGCCCAGTTCTTTTGGCCAAGCTTGAAAAGAGATGTCGCCCGAATTGTTGCCCAATGTAGAACATGTGCCGTGGCCAAGCAGAGAAAATAAAACACCGGCTTATATACACCCTTACCTATACCAGACTGTCCTTGGCAAGATGTTAGTATGGATTTTGTTTTGGGATTACCTAGGACAGCCAGGAAGCATGATTCCATTCTAGTGGTTGTAGATAGATTTTCAAAAATGGCCCATTTCTTGCCCTGTTGCCAAACGTCTGATGCGTCGAAAGTTGCAAGGATATACTTTGATGAGATTGTTAGACTACATGGATTGCCTAAAACCATTGTTTCTGATAGGGATGTTAGATTTATGAGCTACTTTTGGAAAACCCTATGGCATCTTTTAGGCACAAAACTAAAGTTTTCTTCTGCCTATCATCCGCAAACAGACGGTCAGACCGAAGTGGTTAATAGGAGTCTTGGAAATCTTTTGCGTTGCTTGATTGGGGAACATATGGGTAACTGGGATCTTTTGCTGCCCCGAGCCGAATTTGCATATAATAGCTCTGTTAATAGGTCCATTGGCATGAGTCCTTTTGAAGTAGTTCATGGATATCAACCTAAAAAACCAATAGACCTCATCCCACTACCCATGCATGCTAGGATTTCCGAATCTACAGAGTCATTTGCACAGCATGTCAAGAGTCTGCATAAAGAGATCAGTAAAAAAATTAGTATGAGTAATAAAGTTTATAAACAGAATGCAGATTCTCATCGACGTGTTCAAGAGTTTGCAGAGGGAGACTATGTGATGGTTCGATTGAGGCCTGAACGGTTTCCTCCCGAAACCGTGAAGAAGTTACATGCCCGAGGAGCAGGTCCATTTAAGATCATAAAGAAAATCGGATCAAATGCGTATGTTGTGGACCTACCTTCTGATTTTGGAATTAGCTCTACTTTTAACATTACAGATCTTGTCGCCTATAAAAAACCAACTCGGATACCTAGTGAGCCATTTGAGCCTGAACCAACCATTGAGAGCGAACCTATCCCTGAGTGTCCACCAGCCAAAATGTCAGCAAAACACGATCAGATTGAGAGAATTTTGGATGAGCAGATCCTTTCCACCCGGAGTCGAGGCTATCAGCGATATCTGGTCAGATGGCGAGGTCGACCGGAGTCTGAAGATACCTGGATCACTCGAGAAGAGCTGCAACGCATTGATCCCGATCTACTTGAGCGTCACCAGAGCGAAATCGACCCACACTCGACAGGGTCGAGTTTTTCCCACCTCGGGAGAATTGGTGCGGACACCAGAGCCATCAAAAATCGGCAACATAATTTAAGTTCGATTTGGATCGAAGAAGCCTCATTAAATTGATTCTACTTCAGTTATTTATTTTCAGTCAATAAATTTTAATGCATTTGGCTTTGGGTCCATAGGGCCATACTTGGATTTGTCCACGTCACCTTTGGAGCCACCACTCTCCACATGCCAAGAGAAGAATATGCATGTCAGCATATGCCGTGCTCATGCCAAGTTGTGTCAAGCATCAAGCACCCACATGAAATTCCATTTCTTCCTTAGAATTCCTTAAGAGTTCTTGGCTACTTACTTATTTTGTTGAAGGCTGATTTCTTTCCTATGGTAGATTATAATGCTTTACTTTTTTGTGGAGGGTTGATTTCTTCCTTGTAAAAATAAGAGATTCCTAAACAAATAGGACCCTTAGAGTCCTATATAAATCCTTGTATCTTTCATGAAAGAAAACAATGAATGATTTTACAAACTCCACAAATACTTGTGTCAATCGCTCCGAGAGGGAGAGGGTGTGAGACCCAAAATCGCCCCACAAGGGGAGGGTGTGAGGCCCACTTTCTATCCTATTCCTTCTACTTAAGATTCAGTGTTCCTGCGACTCTGATCGACTCCACCATCTACCCACGCAAGCCTATTCCGTCAAGAGAAGATCTGTCTCCTCCAGAATTTTCATCTGTCGTGCTGAGAGAAGGAGTGATTTCTTATTCTACAGATCATATGCTGTCAAGGACCTTCGTTCCTTAACAGTTGATCTTTGATTATTTTTTTTTAATCCGATGTTGGTAAAGACCTAGTTCTTTATCGATGGATCTATTTGGTTAAAAGATTAAGAGCCCTAATCAGAGTAGTTTCTTAACTACCACGATCCGGATTCTTATCATCTTCTTGGATTTTCTCACAGATTTAATGTTTTATTTTCTCTCGTTCCATTATTATTTCTTTTTTTTGCATCTACTCGTGAGCATGTTTAATTTCTGCTATCTGTTTATGAAATTTTCTATTACTAATTGTTTACTGATCTCTCGAATGGCATTCGTCTGTATCATTTAGATTGATCTCGCTTTAGTCTCGTATCAATCAATCACGCCTCCTGAGCAGAGTATAGGTAACTATACTGTCTGTCCTGGGAATAATGAGCCCCTGGCCGGACGTGATTTGTTGTTGATGAACAGAAGAGAGCTTGATTATTAGGATTGATTTTCTTTTTAGGATTGTCCCGCATCACATCTTCTCTTCTTCTTCTCTCCCTCTTTCTTTAAAAAAAAATTAGAAGGAGATTGTTCTGATCTGGACCCCTTGATTGCATATTAAAATAATCAAAATAATCTGATAAATTAGATTGATGCTAGAAATATAAATTTCTATAATAGAGAGGATAAGCTATCTCATAGATTAGATCGTCTACTGGCTATTAGACACACTCTCTCTACATCTTTTCTTCGTGCACAATAAGTTGAATGCTCAGTCATGCACCAATTTTTTGAGTTTAGATATGAGCAGGTTCATCAAGATCAAATCCAAATAGCTTACAAATCAAAAAATAATCCATTCTTTAATAACTACAATTCAGGTTGGGGGGTTCAACTAAATTTTTCATGAAAATCACAATCAGTGGTTACCCTGACAATACAACGATCTATGTTTGTAGAAGCACCTTATTACGACATGCCCTATTCACAATATCAACATTCTCCAACTATCTATAGCCTATCATTTGAAGAAAAAGTTTTGCAAGTACTAAATAGGATTGAAAGCACCAATCAGCTCCTTCACTCCTCTATACAATCTTTAGCCGATATAGAAATTCAAGTCGATCAATCAATAATTGCAATCAGTAGAGAGGAGGAAGGAGAGCTGCTTAGTCAGCCTGAGAGTAATCTTGAGGGATAATACTTGGTTAGAAATTTTAATATCCCTTTAATTTTTCTTAACAAACAATTATGACTCTCTAAAATGAATTGGTCATAGAACAATCCTGTACAACCAAAATGACCAGCACATATAATTCGACTAAGGTAGAAATATCTAAAGAGAAATTCAAATGGTGGGATGAACCAATTTCATTATCACCTTACCTATCTATGGTTCCATTCCCAAGTATCCTAGAATCATCCATTCTTTATAATGAAAAAGGAGGATAAATTGATGAAATAAAATTAATTGAGACTTTCTAAAGATCACAAATGAATAACATAATAGAGGAAGTTACATCCATAATTCTCCCTCAGGATTTCTTAAATCCCTATTTAGCTTACTTTGGGGTGGATGATTTTGATGTCGATGGATATATCACAAAAATAAATGATCAAATCAATATGCCCTACCTTAAAACCATCCTATTTTGAATCAAAAAATATGAGCCATCACCTAATCCCCCAATAGCTCTCTCATAAAAATCATCACCTGCTCTAGAACTGAAGTCACTTTCTGATGCACCAACTGATACCCTTCTAGTAATCCCCAATCAGAAAGCCTAACTTGTAGGTATTTTAAAAGTACATAAAGAAGCTATTGGATAGGATATCTCTGAAATGAGGGATAATAATATTGAGATTTTTATGATTGATTTTTTTATTTTTGGTACTACTTTTGAAGATTGTCTCCAAAATTTTTTTATGATATTAAAATAATATATGGAGATAGATTTAGTGTTAATTTAAAAAAATACCATGCTATAGATTGGGAAGAGATGATGCTGAAACATGTCATACCCGAGACAGGGATTAGAGTAGATTAGGTTATAATTGAAGAAACTCTTAGACTACCAACCCTGATCTTGATTCAACAAACACAATCCCTTCCTGATCATTAAAAAAATTATGAGAATATTGTGAGTCCCTAGTATTGCATGCTTGTCTAGTACATTCTATTGGCCTGGGCTAATTGTTGTAGAGCATTCCACAAATATTTTTTAGCTATGATGATAAGACCTCTTGATTGGTCTTGTCCTTCTAAAATCTTGAGGGACATATCCAAGTTGGTTATAGATGGGACTCCCTCATAGCATCTGACTGAAGATGTTAAACTTAGTGCTTGTTGGGAGGCAACCCAACTTATGTAATATTTTTAGTTTTTTTTTATTTTATAAGAATCTCTACAAAGATAATTAGCCATGTTGAATCTCTATAGTAGAGTGGATGAGTGATGCTACTAGTCAAATTGGAGGGAGAGCCAAGTTTATACTGGCTGGAGTCAAGAACACACCACAACCAATAATGAAGGATCTCTCAATAATGAATGCACACATTAAACTCAGGTGGTATCCTTTCTTATTTTATTTTATTATCATTCTCTTCTTCCATTGGAGACAATGAAAATTAAGTTAGATGGAGAAAAACTAATTTAATTGAGTCCTC
This sequence comes from Elaeis guineensis, assembly GCF_000442705.2. NCBI lineage: Eukaryota > Viridiplantae > Streptophyta > Magnoliopsida > Arecales > Arecaceae > Elaeis > Elaeis guineensis. The sequence continues at coordinate 21,262,266 of NC_025997.2, forward strand.
AAGTATGATCAGAAATAGTTAGCTTTGTGTACCCAATTTTTTTCTCGATTTGGAGTTAATCAGGCACCCTAATCAATGAGTGATTAACGGTCTAAATAATTTTAGAGACACTGAGGGGCAAATTATTAAGAAAACTTGATGAATGGTAGGGCTTAGACCAGACCAAATTTTAGAGTATTTTCAAAATTCTCTTCCCACCATCTCAATGAAGAATCTGCTTCATGGGATTATAGGTGGAAAGGTCAATGTATGTAAAAATATCTTTTTATTATAAAAAAAAGATGAAAAAAATAATTTAACATTGTCTCACTGAGTAATCAAGCCCCTTCGCCTAAGTAAGCATTGTAGTTCATGTCAAAAGATGGAGATGCTAAAAGACTATTATAAAGTCTGTCTCATCTCGCAACTTTTCTTAGCCTAGAGTCAATAAGTCTGAGGAGTGTTCTACACCTAATGCCCTAAAGTCAATTGGTTTGGAAGTCGCATGAGCAGTTCCATGTCCCCTGACAGTAGTGAATTGAGCAGGTTATTCTATAGCTTTACATCGGGATCCTATCCCGGCTAGCAGCATGGCGAAAGAAGCAGAGGCAGCTATTGAACAGGTTTGTCGAGTAAAAGTATGAGTTTCGATAGACTCATACAAGCCAGCATCTTGATAGGATTGGGGAGCAGCTAGGGTGGGGCAGCAGGTAGGCGTAGGAAGAGGAAACAGCACATGGTGGTCTGTCTAGATACCTCTCTCCTCTATGCTTGAAACAGCAAACCGTAACATACGTATAATGTTCTATCATACGCAGCCCGATCTGAACTGTGACAAACAACAGGAAGCTTCAATAACTCCTTCAACAGAACCATCAAATCAGAAGAAACCATAGCATATCAATGCAGATAGTTGGCTGAAAGCTTGCTACAAGGATCAGCAAGAAGGCTCAAGAGGCTATGATATTACACTAGACTCTTTTTGAAAAAATAAAAAAAATAAAAAAATAGATAATAACAAGATTAAATTATAAGAAGACAATAAATCCTGCTCACATAAAGTTAAAGGACTTAAAGAGTATAGTGGAGAGTTGGTAAAAGAAGATCTCTAAAATTTTTATAGCTAATACTCAACCACTAACTGAGTTGAATTAATAATCCAATGATGTATCTCTTTAATAATCCAGTCCAGTATCTACTACAGTTAGGAATGCTTAGAATAACTTTCAATTCAAGGATAATTTGTTGTACAATGCTAATATATCTATTTTACCCAAGGATGAATAAAATTTAAGTTGGAGGATATGATGAACACTTAATTTAAATCACTAGAGACATTAAATATTATGATAATTAATATTATTTTATTAAAATTTGATACTCTTTAGTCTATTTTGTAGATAATTAGGAATTTAGATTCATACGATTCAAATTGGACTCAAATCAGATTAGAATTGAGTGAACCAAGCAACCAGCTCCTATTTAAGTGGGAACGTGACTTAAAGATCAAGGATCAAGAAGCAACCTTTTCAATCAAGGATCCAGATTAGAAGATAAATGGAATCAAGTATGAACACGACTTAAATATCAAAGTCTCAGATTAAAAGATCACTCTTCATGAAGATCTAGTACGAATGCGACTTATTGATCAATGAAGAAGAAGTAATATGAAGATCTAAGGATTTTTATTCATGCTCCCACCTCTCTTCTCATGAAATCTTAGAGTCTCCAACACCTAAAACCCTAGCCTCCACTTTATAAATACACACCTCCTCTTCCAAAGAGACATCAGCCCCATTATGGGGTTCTTCATCTTCTTTCCTCTCTTTTCCTCCTCTCCTCCATCAAAACTCTTCCCTTTCTTTCTTCCTATCAATCCAATGCTTAAATTTCTCTCCAAGCTGCCACCCCCATCTCTCTTTCTCTCTTCTCCATAAGTCTAAAAGAGGTACTAAACTTAGCACGGTATCATATTCCTCTTTAGATCTATTCTCCACATCCTAAGAAGTCTAGGGGAGGTCCTAACCCTAGCACACCTTCCATCAAATCTAGAAAAGGTTCTAACCTACTATTGCTATCCTTTTCATATTTTCATGCCCTCTTCTACCTATCTTTCTTTTTTAGAATTTTTAGATCAAGCCTTCCAACTATCCTACCACTATCTACATGGAGGAAGATGAAAGATTCAAAGAGACGCATCCACCATCGGGCGCAGCAAGAAGTTCAACTTGGTTTAGTTATCTTGTATCATATTTTTGTCTCTTTTTTATTATGTATACTTCTTTATTTGATCAATGAAAAATATTTTTATTGCAATCTCTATGTTTCATTTTTAGTTTCTTACAATCTACTATTTTTTTTTTTATATTTTTAAAATAATCAGTCTAAGGTCCCTGTGGTATAATTTTGATTCATCCTATCTACATAGTAGTGAGTAGGATTAATTTTGGTATACTACAACATGCATCACCACCGCCGCAAGGTCGAAGTGGGTGCTATGGGGATGGAGGCTGTTCTTCTCTCTCTCGACAGTAGTGGCAATGAGCGATTGGGACTTAAACTTCTTCATAGCAGAGGAGGTGATGGATGGGGAGATGTGGCTTCCAAAGACTTTGCTGGAAGAGGCACTGTGGGTGGGGGTCCTACCACCACTGCTGCTGCTAACATTGGAGAAAGATCGCTTTGCGCAAGTCACCAATCAATCGTAAATGCATACGGCAAGGATTCGAGCACAGGGAAGAGAGAGGGAGGGAGAGAGCTCAAAGGTAGAGATCGGAGAAGAGGGGAGAGGAATGGGGGATAGAACTGATAGCGAGAGAGGTAGAGGAGGAGGTGGTGGATGGGGAGACATGGCTTCCAATGACTTTGTCAAAGGAGGTGCTGTGGGTGGTGGTCCTACCACCACCGCTGCTACGAACGTTGGAGAGAGGCTGCTTTGCATGAGTCACCAATCAATCATAAATGTGCATGGTAAGGATTCGAACATGAGGAAGAGAGAGGGAGTGAGAGAGCTCGAAGGTGGAGATCGGGGAAGAGGGGGAGATGAGGGGAGAGGAATGGGGTATAGAACTGAAAGTGAGAGAGAGAACGAGAAAATAAACTCGAAAAGTACACTTTGGCCTGGTAAGAAGAAGGGTAAAAGATGGGCTTAGCGATCTTATGGCTGGTGTGGTTTGATCGAATAATTATAGGATTGGACGGCTATGATGGATGTGGGATTCATGGGGTGGGTGGGCCCCAAGCCTGTGGCATGAGATGGTGACAGGACATCGGTGGTCGAGGATGTTGGCAATCAGAACCTATTAGAGACGTACTGCATTCTTAAGCAAATATGCTCCTCTTGAGCAAATATTGTATTCTCACTAGGGACAAAGCTGGCTGAGGGACAGGCGGAGTGCACAATCTACCTTAACGAGTTCATGGAGGGGGTCCCCTCTCTACTCGCCATGAGGACCTCTCTACTCTCCCATCTCACCTGACGTTGCCACCTCCACCAGCAACAACCCCTTGAATGGGTGGGGCTCTTATTCCGACGTTAGCGACTTCGAGGCCAACATGCTCATCTTCCTTACCACCCTCTTCGTCACTATCCTCTTCACCCTCCTACTCATCAATGCTACCATCCACCTCCTCTTCTGACACCCCTACCTCATGTCGGTGGATCTCGGGAAGCAGGTGGCATCACTGCCCGTGGAGGCGGAGGGTTGTTTGTGGACGGAGAGCAAGTGAGGGTTTTGGCACCTTATAACCATGGCTTCCATGTTCGATGCATCGAGTGGTGGCTAGTTGTTCAAAGCTCCTATCAGATCTATTGGGCTAGATGCCCCATGGCAGTGCATGCTAATGAGAAACAACCCAATTGTGGTCAAGCCTTAGGTAACAACCGAAGACACTTGGACAAAGAAAGAAAAATGTTTAAAATGCATATAGAATAAGTTTAATAAAATAGATAGATATAATTAAATATTATTTTTGTAGGAGTAAACTGATTGGCCTCCATTTACCGACCAATCTCTGGAATAGTCCGATCGATGCCCGACTCTGCCCCACCAAACGAACAGACAATCCTGAAAGTGACTACTGACTATATGTCAGCTGAGCAAGCGGACACTACTTTCGACCAACCAACCAAACACCCCTCACCGAATCAAGATCAGTAGACGGCCGATGTTCGGACTCTACAGACAATAAACTACTTTGGCTATCAGTATTTTAGAGTCACTAACTGATAACTGACTCCCGATGCATAGTCGGCCGACTCATTCAAATATATCATAACCACCATGGATGATTACTCCATAGATATCATGGCGTAATTCATGAGGACTAATAAGCCATTACGAGATTATCGCCCTGTGATTCTACACTACTAAATACGGGACCATATCTGATGATTACGACGATCTACTCTATAAAAAAGAGATAAGGCAACAGTTTCGGTAAGCCAATTTTGATATGCTGAGCTCTATCTCCATTCTCATACTACTATTGCCCAGTCTCCCCCTCTAACTTAGGCATCGAAGGGTCTCCATCGGAGACAACTTCGGTCAGTGCAGATTTTATTTTGTAGGTGCTCAATCCCGATGAACAGGCAATGAGGGAATTGGCAGCAACAGATTGGCATGCCAAAAAGGGTGAAGACAACGGCAAGAAGAAAACTTGCAATGATCAACGATGATCGGCTCGACAAGATACTCTTCCCATCGAGAAGAGGCTCCTCCCCTACCTCCAGTAGCAGAGCCCAGTTCTCCACACCCCATGGTTACCATAAATACTCAAATTGCTACGATCGTGCAACAAATAAATCTCCTCATGGAGGCAGTCAAAAGCCTCCAACAATAGCAAATCCAGCCACCACAACTGTCGGTGGAGCAATCGATGGCGCATTCAGCACCTTCCAGACATAGCCACCATCATCTACGGCGATCCCCGTCTCCTCCACCAAAGTAGCGATCTTGATTCTCTCAACGGGATGAGCAACAGCACTTGCAGCACTCTCGATGCGCCACCCACCATTCATGGTGCCCCTCTCCTTCCCAGTTAGATCGAGCAAGGAAGGAAAAGTGACCGCGAACACTGTCTGCCTCTAATTCATCGGGAGGATCAACCTCTGGAGTCTCCCACTACCGGCGACTTGAAGACTACGAACGTAAGTTTGAAGAAATCAATCGCCAACTCACCTAGCTCCAAACAGATGGTCAGAAATTGTCAAACGACTTTGATTTCCATACTGCCCAGCCTCTCTCCCAACTTATTTTGAATGAATCGATCCTAACTCGATTCAGAATGCCACATGTGGAGCCTATGATAGTACCATCGACCCAAGCGATCATCTCGAGAGCTACAAGGCTCTTATGACAATCCAAAGAGCAACCAATGCCCTCCTGTGCATCGGCTTCTCGGCTACACTTCGAAAAGCTGCTTGAGTCTGGTACTTTGGGCTTCGATCGAGAAGTATCCACTCCTTCGAATAGCTAGAACATTCCTTCATGGCCCATTTCAGCACCAGCTGGAGGCCGCCACAAACCTCAGATAGCCTCTTTTCAATCAAATAAAGAGAGACTAAAATACTTCGAGATTTTGTGGCTCGATTCAATGCGGCCACACTTGAGGTCAGAGACCTCAACGAAGACATGGCCATATCGATCATGAAAAGAGGTCTGAGCAGATCTTGATTCATGTACTCACTAGATAAAAGCTCCCTCAGATGTATGCTGAACTCTAAGAACGAACTTCTGATCGATGCCAGACAGAAAATAAAGGTTAGAAGAAAAAGCAAAAGAAGAGTGGGACTCCGGTCAAAACAAGTAGGCTCCTATCCAATAAGCAAGCCTCACCCTGATGATGGAGCCTGAGGCAGACACATAACAGGTATAATTCCTATACCCCTCTCTCTGCTCCTCATGCACAGATCCTCATAAAGATCGAAGGGACAGAATATCTACGACACCCTCCATCGATGAAAGGGAGGAACCATGATCGAAGGAAGTATTGCCGGTTTCACTGAGACCACGGCCACGACACCGAACAATGCATCCAGCTCAAAAATGAAATAGAAGCCTTGATACGATGTAGCTATCTCAAAAAATATAGGAGGAAGCCGCTGACTCAACCCCCTCCCAATCGATGATCCCAAATGACTGAGGAAGCTATGAATAACCAACCGACCACGGGAGTCATCAACATGATCGCCAAACAGCTGGATTGGGGGGCAACTTCCGACAAGGAGTCAATGAAGCGACCAAGACTTCATGATGTAATAACCTTCTCGGAGGAAGATGCTCGGAGAATTCAAACTCCCCACGATGATGTTGTTGTTGTTTCAGCAATAATAGCAAATTATGATGTAAAAATGATACTTATTAATAATAGAAGCTCAACTAGCATTCTATTTTACTCGACCTTCTCTCGAATAAAATTATTGATTGACTGACTCAGAAAAATCTCAACACCGTTAGTCGGCTTCACTGGAGATGCGATCACTGTGGAAGGAGAAATCACCCTCCCCCTAACCATTGGGATTGGCCTAACCATTGGGATTGAACTATAACAAAGCACCATTTTCATAACCTTTATGGTCATTTGAGTACCCTCAGCCTACAACGCCATACTCAGAAGATCCAGACTAAATACCCTGAGAGCGATAGTCTCGACATACCACCTGTTGGTCCGATTCCCGATCAAAAATGATGTCGAAGAAATATGCAGAGATCAACAACTCGCCCGATGCTGTTTCACAATCTCTGCCTAGAACAATAAACCTGAGGACTCCCTGTCGGCCGACAAATTAGACCAATGGGAGAACCAAGAAAGGGGTGAGCCATCCGAACTATTGACTTCCATCCTGATAATAAAAAATCTCGAGCAAACGATCCGAATCGGGTCACAATTGTCTGACTCGGAGCGATAACAACTAATCAAATTGCTCAAAGTCAATGCCGATATCTTTGCTTGGTCAGCCATGGACATGCCCGATATTCCTCCAGAAATAATGACTTATCAGCTCAACATCAATCCAAACGTCAAGCAAGTGAGATAGAAAAGCGATCCTTTGCCCCGAAAAGATAGAAATCCATCAACGAGGAAATCGACAAACTACTCATAGCGGGCTTCATCAGAGAAGCCACATATCCAAACTGGCTCACCAACGTAGTCATGATGAAAAAGACCAATGAAAAATGGAGGATCTACATCGACTACACTGACCTAAATCGAGCCTGTCCGAAAGACAGCTTTTCACTACCAAAGATCGACCTACTAGTAGATGCAACATCGGATCATCGACTACTGAGCTTCATGGATGCCTTTGTTGGATATAATCAAATCCGCATGGCATCAGAGGATGAGGAACACACGGCTTTCATGACCAACAAAGGCTTATACTACTATAAAGTAATGCCTTTCGATCTAAAAAATGCTAGAGCCACCTATCAACGACTCGTCAACAAAATCTTCAAAGCACAGATCAGACAAAATATAGAAGTGTACGTGGATGACATACTGGTGAAAAGCACCTAGACTTCAAACCATATTCGAGACTTGGAAGAAGCTTTCAACATGCTCCGACGACATCAAATGAGGTTGAATCTGACCAAATGTGCATTCGAAGTGACCTCGAGAAAATTTCTTGGATTCCTTCTTTCGCAATGAGGGATCAAAGTCAAACCTAAGAAAATAAAAGCTATCATTGACATGAAGCATCCAAACACGAAAAAGGAGGTACAACAATTGAATGAAAGAATCGTTGTACTCAGTCGATTTATCTCTAGGTCAGCTGAGAGGTGTCTACCATTCTTCAAGGCTTTGAGGCAAACGAAGAACTTCTCCTAGTCAAATGAATACCAACAAGCCTTTGAAGACCTAAAGAAGTACCTAGCTTCTCCACCTTTACTCATAAAACCAAAGGTCAGAGAAATACTATATCTTTACTTGGTGACATCAACAAAGACGGTTAGCTTGGTACTCGTTCGAAAAGATAAAAATTGAATTCACCGATCTGTCTACTACACCAACAAAGTACTCCACAATGCCAAAGTCCGATATTCAAGAGTGGAGAAAATGATCTACACTCTAATCATATCAGCGCAATAGCTTCGCCCTTACTTTCAGGCACACTCCATTATGGTCCTTACCGATCAGTCATTAAAAGCGATCCTGTACCATCCTGATACATCAGGATGAATGACGAAATGGATGGTGAAGCTAGGCGAATTCGACATACAATACCGACCACGACCATCCATGAAGGCATAAGTTCTAGCTGACTTCATCGCAGAATGCATAATAGCCGACAATAAGTCGGAAGATGCAACTACGAAGGAGGCTGCAACCCCTGAGCCCGACCTAAGGTCGATCTGGGTGCTGCATATCGATGGGACATCGAATGCTCAAAGTAGTAGAGCTGGCCTCATTCTCACCAACTCAGAAGGGGTAGTCACCGAGTATGCCCTTTGGTTTGACTTCAAAGCTTCAAATAACCAAACTGAATACGAAGCTCTCTTAGCTGGTTTGAAAATAGCTAAGGAGCTCGAGATTGATAGTTTGAAAGTCTTCACTGACTCTCAACTAATTGTGGGACAAGTCAAAGGCGAATTCGAAGCTCGGGACCCGATCATGGCAATATACCTTTAAAAGGTGAAAGACCTCATGACGAATTTAAGATACTTCGAGATCTTCCACATATCCAGGAATGAGAATGCTCGAGCTAACGCACTTTTCAAACTGACAACGACTGCTTACAGTTTGCTAGGTCAAACATTCGTAGAGTGTTTTATGCAACCAAGCATTGACAAAAATAAAAAAGTGTTGCAGCTAACAGCCGAACCTAGTTAGATGGATCCGATCATCCGATATCTGTCTGATGGAGTCCTCCCTGAAGATCCTGTGGAAGCAAAATGAACCTGATGGGCAGCTTCCCAGTATGTGATGATGGATGGTCGTCTCTACAAAAGGTCATTCTCTCTTTTCTTACTGAAGTGCCTACAACCGACCGATATCGATTATGCACTTAGGGAAGTACATGAAAGAATTTGTGGAAGCCACTTGGGGGGCAAGTCCTTGGCCTACAAGATTTTGCGATACGGTTACTATTGGCCCACCATAAAAAAGGATGTGGCTGACTTGGTCCGAAGGTGTGAACCATGCCAGAAGTATGCCAACATACAGCATCAACCCATCAGTCAGCTAACGTCCATTGTCTCACCTTGGCCTTTCGCTCAGTGAGAAATTGACATACTCAGTCCTTTTCCCCCGACGTCTGGCCAAAGAAATTCATAGTGGTCGTAATCGACTATTTCACTAAATGGGTAGAAGCTGAACCCCTGGCTCAAATCATCAAATGCAAAATGGAAGACTTCATCTAAAAATCTATCATCTACAGATTCGGACTGCCGCATACCATCATCACCGACAACAGACGATAATTCGATAATCAAGATTGCAGGGAATTTTGTACGAAATTTTATATTATACATAAGCTTACATCAGTCGGGCATCTGCAATCAAACGGAGAGGTTGAGGTGACCAACCGAACAATCTTGCATGGATTAAAGACCTGACTGAATGAGGCTAAAGGACTTTGGATCGAAGAGTTATATCCAGTCTTATGGGCGTATCGGACAACTCCCCATATACTGACTGGAGAATCTCCTTTTAACTTAGCCTACGGGACAGAGGCGATGATTCCACTCAAGATCGGATTACCATCGACAAGAGTTGAGCAATACAATGAACCGAACAACTCCGAGTATCGGAGAGCCGACTTAGATCTCCTGCCAGAACTCAGACACGAAGCTCAACTTCGCATGGCCACGTACTGGCAGAAGATAGCTTGGTACTATAACACCAAAGTCAAGCCAAAAATTTTCTGGGCGGGAGATTTAGTTCTGAGAAAAGTAAAAATTTTAAAACCTTTAGATCAAGGAAAGCTATCTCTGAACTGGGAAGGACCCTACAGGATATCAGAGACAAATAGACCGGGTGCCTATCGGCTCGAAACCTTGGAAGGTTCGGCTATTCTCCGAACATAAAACGTCGACAATCTAAAGTTGTATTATCAATAATCCCTATACGTACTTGGAAACACAGTTCTGTTTCAAAATCATAAACCAGACTTCTAATGAAATGTCGGTCCTCGTTGTAGAGGTTGGATCATCGATGTCACAGCTTGGGGTCTGACTTTCCAAAAAAGTCAGAAACCTTCAGCCTGACCACCGACTGCATCCCGACTCCCCCGCAGAACTGACCTATCTACTTCAACGGGAGGCTAGCGCCGGCCACGTAGATTTTCGTTCAAATGGCTGGCTAATTTGCTGATTTGGTATCAACTAAGAAAGGTAAAATACCAAAATGACCAAGGTTAGATTGAAATTATACCGACATGGCCACGGCCAGTCGAAAGATATTCGGTTTGCCACCGTTTATCAGATAATACGACGTATAAACCCAATCAAGGTCTGAGTAATAAATATACGACTTACTATCGTTATCCTAACTAAATACGTTAAAAACTACATGACTAGTAGACCTTACAATCTGCAGAATGGTCGGATCTATGATCTACATTCAGAGATTATTCCACGATCGGCAATATCCGATACAATAAGGCAAAGCTGATTATCAGTCGGACCGAATTTGGTGCCAGCTGAGCCGGGCAGGGTCTGTAGTAATCCAAGATATTTAGGATAAATTTTGAAATCAAAAATCGAAGATCCATCCGAAGATCTTCGACGTAGAAGGCCACCTAACCCGATGGTGGGTTATTCACTCGACCATCGGCCCCAGGGGCGAAAAGTTGAAACTGTTTTGGGATGCAAAACTGCTCTTGGAGCCATTCAACGTTCGATTCTGAAAGTGAAGAAGCCTCCATGTCCGGACTCGATTGGGACTCATCAGTCGAATTCTCTGACTGATCTTTTCGAGAAGGAGAAACCCTAGTAATGAAAATGAATCTAAAGAAGACAAGAACTTCAAGGAAAAGGGACTCGAAAGAAAAGTTAACCTGGGCTGGAGCAACAATTTGGGTGTAGGGGCAACGATCCGATAGAGTCTCAGTACCAAAAATAAGAGAAAGTAAAGATTTGACTGAGAGCGACCCTATATATAGGGTTTATCAACGATCGAGATGGAAGCGATCGAATCAAAGATCTATCGGATGACGATACGTGGCAATATCTGGGCTGACCATGGATCGGACGGTTCGACGTACTTGCCCCAGATGAACCATGTCATCCCTATCCGCATGAACGTCTCCGACCCGATGGCGCTCTGACACGTGGTGAAAATCTACATGCTAGAATTAAATCCCGTGATGTTAGTTCATATTCCCGATATGATGCCTGACACCAAATCCTCCTGTCGATACGATGGCTCGAAAGCGATAAAATGACTGTTCGGCCGTACTCCAATAAAAGTGGTGTCAGAGCTGGGATTCGATGTGACAGACAACAACTTCTTTCATCCAAGGTGATTAACTATGTGACGATGCATGCGATGATTCACCATTGGACTCGGGAGTGGGGGGACAATTGTTGGAGTAAACCGATTGGCCTCCATTTACCGATCAATCTCCAGAACAGTCCGACCGACATCCGACTCTGACCCACCAAACGAATAGACAATCTTGGAAGTGACTACCGACTATATATCGGCTGAGCAAGCCGACACTACTTTCGATCGACCAACCGAACATCCCTCACCGAATCAAGATCGGTAAGCAATCGATGTTCGGACTCTACAAACAATAAATTACTTCGACCGTCGGCATTTCAGAGTCACTAACCGACAACCGACTCCAGACACACAGTCGACCGACTCATTCAAATATATCATAACCACCACGGATGGTTACTCCACAGATATCGCGGCATAATCCACGGGGACTAATAATCCATTACGAGATTGCTGTCCTGTGATTCTACGCCGCTAAATGCGGGACTATATCCAACGATTACGATGATCTACTCTATAAAAAGAGGGTAAGATTACAGTTTCGGTAAGTCAATTTTGATATGCTGAGCTCTATCTCTATTCTCATACTACTGTTGCTCAGTCTCTCCCTCTAACTTAGGCATCGGAGGGTCTCCACCGGAGACAACTCCGATCAGTGCAGACTTCATTTTGCAGATGCTCATTCCCGATGAACAGGCGATGAGGAGATTGGTAGCAACAATTTTAAAAAATCTAATCCATGCATTGCATAATTTTTTTTTTATTTTTTTGAGAAAATTGGAGGAAATAAGATGCTTCCACTGGTTAAAATATATTAAGTAAAGTGGGTGGTAAAAGGGAAGGAGGCGCACATCCTAGGATGGGGTCTCCACCATGGGTTAAGGCTAGCAAAATATGACCTGACCCATCAATCCGATCCGTGTTCGACCCGCCATAACTAAATTTGAATTTAGGCTAAATAGGTTTGGGTCATAAACGGATCGACCCGTTTAATCCGTTTAATAATTGGATCGATTTGGATTTAGATATTTGACCGTTTAAGTCATTTAATATTCAGATCGGGTTGAGTCAGATAACCCATTTAACCTATTTAACCTGTTTAACCTATTTCTAACCCATTTAACCCGACCAGTTTAACCCATTTAAGAATTTAACCTATTTAAAACTTGTTTAACTTGTTTCTAACCCATTTAACCTGGTTTGTTTAATCCGTTTAACCTAATTTGACATATTTAATAAATAGGTTAAACAGATTGGATCGGATTATCTGTTTAATAAACTGGTCGGGTTCATGTTTGAATTTTTGACCCATTTAATAAACAGGTCGGATTTGAGCTGATGATTTTCTGACCTGATCCGTATTGACTTGACCTGTTTGTGACCCGACCCAATTGCTATCCCTACCATAGGTAATATGATTCGACCGATAACAAAATACTTTCTCCACAGTCTCATAAAAATTTGTACCTGAGAAAGAGAAGACAGACCTGAAACGAAAGAATTACAATCCAACTTTAGACCTGCAAAGGGTCATTTACAGACATAGCATCATTAACCAGTGAAACTCTTTGGCTCTTATACTGATCATTGCAGCATTGGTCAGTACTGCATAAGTTACACTGAGCAAGCGATATCTCCAAATTGACGGAAATATATTATAGACCAATATCTGACCTGTTGGGGATCGTTAATGATCATTGCATGGGGTTTTGAGATAGCATGTGTGTGTATATTGTTTGGTATTTATTTTGAATCTTGAACCGATACAATCGGTCTGCTTTTTGTTGCATGTTATTTTATATTAATAATATTTAAATATCTCAAAATGTAGTTGTTAGTGGAGGATCTCTTTTATGGACAAGCGGTTTTTTGATATCCACAAGTCTGAATGATTTGCTTGATCTTGTTTGAACCTTCACCTTGTCTTTAATATTCTACTTCCTATTAGTACTTGTAGCTTCTTTTAGATGCATCAGAATAATTGATTGCTGGATTTTATTTCTATTTTTTTATTTTTTATGATTTTCTAAGAAATTCTTTAATTAATCTAATTTTGTTTTTACCTAAACTCTTTCCACCAAAGAAGCCATTATGCATGCTGACTCTCTCACTCTCGGGTCCGTCCAGAGGACCCCACATGAATGCTGAACCGTTAATAGCTAATATACAGGCAGACAAGGGTAATACCATCGCCCTGCCGATGTACGAAAGAGTGGTTGAGATGGAAAAAGCTTGCTGATGCCCGCCTGAGTGTAGGACGCTGTTTCCACGCGAAGAAAAACAGATGGTATAACCCGTCACCCGACCTGGCCCATGGTCCATGTGGTTGGGTTGGGCCTGGTGTGCAAATTAATTGGCCGTTTTGAGATAGAGATGGGCAACGGCCGGACCGTGCCATGCCGGCCCGATATGAGATAGGCCACACCAGATATGGTCTGTCAGCTATAGTGCAGGGTCGTGCCTGATACGGCCCATAAGAGGGGGATTGGGTTAAGCTGAGGTTTTCTAACCTGCGGTCCAGATCCGGCACAGCTCATAAAGGCTTCATCTGACACGACCTATAGGCCAGGCATGGCACGACCCACGTGCCAGCCCGGCCCCTTTGAAATAAGCCGTGCCATGGCACGATCTATTTGAGGTGTGGGGTGCGGACGTGAGGTGTGGGCGCAGCGACGAGAGAGGACGGGGGAGAGGGTTCCAAAGGAGGTAGTCATTGGCACCACACCCACCGCGATCCCATCCCACTGCCATCCATGCCACACCCACCATCCGTCTTTGGCTCCACATTACCATCACTCTCCCTCCTCTTCCCTCCGACCGCGCCAAAGCAACCCCCTCACCTTGAAACCCCCTCCATCCTCCCCTCCCTCTTCTCTTACAAGGCACCCACCACGACTGTCCATGCCGCATCCGCCATGGCACAGATACACCCCATCGCCGTCTGTGCTGCACCCACCATTCACCTCCAGCTCCACACGACCATCACCCTCTCTTCCCTTTCCTCAGATTCCGACATCTGTCTGCGCCAAAGCCATTCCCTCCCCTCCCCTCAAAACTCCTTGCACCCTCTCCCGATCGCTACGCTCGTATCCCATATCCGTAACAGCCATTCACCGGACCCAGGGCCGTGCCAAGTATGGCCTAGTGCCCTTCACCGATTTGAAGTCAACTACGTTGCTTTATGTACTCATGCGTGTATTTATATTGTTATAAGCACTGATTTGAGATTGCGTTGAAATTTGTTATACATGCAAATGCGGCTAAATCTATCTGATGTCAATAAATAGTTTAGGTATCAATAAAGCACCAATGAGTTTGATATGGAGGATATTCCAGCCGACCTCGGTATCACCCGAGGTGGAACCAGCTCAGCAAGATTGATCTTGCCATTTTAGATATGGATGTTCTGAAATCAAGAACTCGCCAACTCACGAATATTAGTGGCGGTTATGCCCGCATTCATTATTGTGTGATTAAGCTGCTCAAGGTTGCTGGACAATGTGGCTAACTATTGCGGTCTATTTAAGCTACAAATTGGCCGGTGTATGTAGTTACTGCATGCACCGCTCTAGTCCATTCCATCACTCACTCTCCCACCCTTCTTTCTTTCACTATTCTATTGGTTCCGATTGATCTCAGCGTTAGAGAATCCTCCATCACAAAAACTCTTACATCTTTTTTTTTTTTAATTAAATGGTCGACTCAAGAGTTTTGACGTATAGCTGCACCGATCTTAATTTACTTCGATCCTTGCCAACATCAATTTGATCTCAGAGTTCAGTACCAACAAAATCATTTTTTTAAATGAGATCTAGTTAGTGGGTTTGGCTCGCCTATAGCGTGTAATTAAGAAAATTATTATTTTGTTGTATAGCAAAAATAATAATATTTTAGCTTTTTGTTGGTACATATAAGAACTCGTTCGGATCTAATGATATTGCCATGGCATCTCCATCCTCAATCAGCACCTACTTATCAGTCTCAAATTTAAGATTTGTTCTCAAAATGACAATTTTTCTTGCTACTTGCATGGAAAGGTGTAAATGAGCCCAATACAACCCTATTCAAGCCTAGCCCTACCCCTGTTCCTACATTTGGGCCGACATTGAGCTGGCTCTTCTGATTTCAAGACGAGCTCACAAGCAGCTCGTTTTAATGGTTGACACGTTTTACTAAAATAACTTTATAAAAAATAAAAAATGAATGAGTTCTATAAAAAATTGTTATTTGAGTATTTCACAAAACTTGCTTTGGACAAGTCATAAAATCTAAAACGATAAGTTTTATGAAACATGGGTCCTCTGTTTTTAATAAAACATATTTTACATTAACTATCTTTTATAATTATCTAATTTGGAAAACATACGGACAATCAGTCCTCGTAAGAATTTAAGATTGTTCGAGTCTATTATTTATATAATTTAGAATAATAATCCCAATTATATTCTAATTTTATAACTATAAAATTTTATGCACATAGGCTATATTAAATTATTATAAATAATTATAAAATAATTATATTGTTATTAATTCTACTATATAATAATGGTTAAAATATAATATAATTATAAAATAACTATACTATTATTAATTATATTTTGTAATTATGTTTAAAATATAATATATTATATTTTAATTATTTATATATTAGTGATATGAAGGGAAAGTTTACCTCGAATTTGACTGATGTTCACGATGCCTCGGTCAACCACCGACCTACTTGCCATGGTGCATATCGAGCCAAAATACCAGATAGAGATTTTTGACAGCTTGTTACTATATTCAGTTCACATTCCATATATGTTCTTTATCTATTAGGTAATAGCTCACCTCGGTTAGATAAGGCAAAACTAATATGATATTCTCAACCACTCTTGCCTCCTGTACAGAGATGGCCAGCCACCCTTATGTATAAATAGGGGGCAATGGGGACCTCTATGGCCAGCCACCCTTATGTATAAATAGGGGGCAATGGGGACCTCTAGGTAGGCTCTCAAGCCTCTCTCTCTCTCTCTCCTTTATTTTTACTATTCTCTGATGATTGACTTGAGTGTTGGAGAGATCTTATCAGAAATAATTCCGGCAAGGGACTTGATATACAGATTTAGTCATCCACTTTTGATCGGTTTAGCACTGGCATCCAGTAAAACTACTAGTTCAAATGTCAGATCGAACATCAGCAACAACAAATTGGTGCTAAACGAAGTGCTCCTGGCTCGATTTTGGAAAGGAGTAGAGAAATCTGACCATCATGAGACCTCGAAGAGGGGAATCAAACACTTTGCGCTGCTCCAATGAGAAGCCAGCCAAGGTGCAACCCAAGCCAGTTGAGGTACCTCCTCAAGCTAAAGTACCACAGTCTTGCTCAAGATGCAACCTCCACCATCCCAACATGCTCTAGGGTGGCTCCCAAGCCATTCAACTTGCTCGTTCAACAGGTATTGATCTTAGTTGCGACTGTTTAAGCAATCTAATAGGTTGCCACGATCCCATGGGAAGGCCCTCAGCAAGTACTTTTGCAGCAAGAACCTCCTCAACCACTTGCTCATAGTCTGGATTGGGCACAACAAAGTTGACATAACCAACCAAGAAGTTCAAAGTATGGCTCCCGAAGACATTCCTCGACTCCACAGTTGGGAAAAGATTCCACCCTAGGATGTTCTCCATCTCGACATTCAGAATATTACATTACTTGGGATGCCAATGTAGATCAGAGGCTTCAAGAGATGAATCAGCAGATGTGCTGTGCGATTAGGCCTTGGTATGAAATGGTGATGTCAACTTTAATGTCAATCCACCCTTTAGCAAGAAGCTCATAGGCGAGTCGATCTCAAATCAATTCAAAATGCTATAGTTAGAGATTGATGATGAGATGACTGACATAGTGGACCACGTGGAAAGTATTAAGGTACTCATGCTTCTTCATGGAGCCGCCAATGGGATTTTTTGCCAAGCATTCCCTTCCACCTTATGGAAGATAGCTTGGTATTGATATTCAAGCCTCTAGCTAAAGCTCAATCCATTCTTTTGAGTAACTCGATCCATCATTTGTGGCTCAATTTGTTAGCAATAGAATACTATTAGAAAAAGGTGATTTACCAAGAAAATTTATCGAGGAAAAAAAAATCCTAGCAATTCTGATAAATTTTTTCACAAAAAATACTAACTATCAAAATTTTCCAAAGAAATTTTTTTCTAAAAACTTTTCTCATAAAAATAATTTGCGAGGGATTTTTCGAGGGATTTGTCCCTTACAAATGAGTTCTTAAAGAAGAAATTTTGACAAAAAATATTTTCTCAAAAAATCTCTTGAAAATTATTTTTGTGAAAAATTTTTGGAGAGATTTTTTTCCTCATAAGTGAGTTTTAGTCAAAAAATTTTGATGAAAAATATTTTTCCAAAAAATCCCTCAAAAATTATTTTTATGAGAGATTCTCCAAGGGATTGTTCTCTTATAAATGAGTTCTTAAAAAAATTTTTGATAAAAAATATTCCCTCAAGAAATCCCTCAAAAAATTTTGAAAAAATTTTCAAGAGATTTTTTTCTCATAAATGAGTTCTTATTTAAAAACTTTTGATGAAAAAGATTTCTTTGGAAAATCTCTCAAAAATTATTTTTGTGAGGGATTTGCTGAGGAATTATTCCCTCATAAATGAGTTCTCATGAAAAAAATTTTGATGAAAAATATTTTCTCAAAAAATCTCTTGAAAATTATTTTTTTGAGAAAATTTTTGAAAAATATTTTCCTCATAAATGAGTTCTTAGTTAAAAAGTTTTGATGGAAAATATTTTATCAAAAAATCTCTCAAAAATTATTTTTATGAGGAATGTTCTGAGAGATTTATCTATCATAAATGAGTTCTTAGAGAAAAAATTTTAATAAAAAATATTTTCATAAAAAATCCCTTAGATATTATTTTTGTGAAAGATTTTTTGAAAATTTTTTTTCTCATAAATGAGTTCTTAATGAAAAATTTTGGTGAAAAATATTCTCTCAGAAAAGCCTTCGAAAAAATAATTTTTGAGGGATTTGCCGGGAAAATGTTTTCTAATAAATCAATTCTTAGTGAAAAAATTTTAATGAAAAACGTTCCTTCAGAAAATTTCTAAGAAATTATTTTTGTGAGAGATTTTTAAAGAGATTTTCTCTTATAAATAAGTTCTTAGTGAAAAAGTTTTAATGAAAAATATTCATTTGGAAAATTCCTCACAAAAATAATTATCAAGAATTTTCTAAGGGATTCTTCCGTTACAAATGATTCTTTCTGCAAGATTTTGATTAAACAAGTCCTTCAAAAAAACCTTCAAAAAATCAATTTTTGAGGGATATTTTGAGTGATTTTAAATAAATTATTTCACATATTTTTTTCGAAGAATTTTTCTAGGGATTCTAAATAAATTATTTTTTATATTAATTTTTTATTGGATTTTTTGATGGATATTAAAAAATTATTTATTTAAATATTTTTCTAGAGAATTTTTGAGTGAATACCAATAAACTATTTATTTAAATGGTTTTTCAAGAGCTTTTTTGAGAGATTTCAAAAAATTATTTATTCTATGGATTATTTGTATATGATCAGGTATATAAAAAAAAAAGATATTTTAGGTTCTTTTTTATGGTCGGATTTAAATATTATAGTGAAATATTTTTTTTGAAATTATATTTTGTGAGGGATTATTTTTTCTTGAAAAGTCATTTTGTGAAGGATTATTTCCTTGAAAAACTATTTAGCGAGGGATAATTTTCTCAAAAATACAGAAAAGTCACTTGAAAATCTCTCTAAAAATTTTTCTCAAAAATTCCCTTAAAAAATTTTTCTTGAAAAATCCCTCAGAAAGATTTTCTTGAAAAATTATTCAAAAATTTTTTCTTGAAAAATCCCTTGAAAAGATTTTCTCAAAAAATCCCTCAAAAAAACTTTTTCGAAAAAATTCTCTAAAATATTCCCTTAGAAAATCCCTCAAAAAAATTTTTTTTGAAAAATCCATTGAAAGTTTCTAAGAAAAAAATTCTATCAAAAAATCCCTCTGAAAATAAATTTCCTCGAAAAAAATTTTGAGGTGGGTTTTTTCTACAACCTTATTTTCATTGGAAATCCATTTGAAATTCAAATTTTCAATGAATTTTTTTCTTTTTCCTTCGAAAATTTTTTTTTAATGTTAGGATTTGAGGTTTCAAGATTCGATCCATATTAAGCCCACACAAGGTTCACGACAAAAAATGAAGTCCAACGAGATCAAGATCACCCCAAACGGAGCTCGGACGGAGAAGATACGAGCTTTTAAAGTCGGCACAAGATCCGAGGTGGTGGAGGACCGTCGGTGGCCGACCAACGAAGCGGCGACGGTGCGGCCGCACACAGCGGGGCACCGCCTAGTGCACGGCAGTGTGCGAGCCAGGCACACAGGGCGCGGCCCGGTGCGAGGGTGCGGCCCAGGCGCGAGCGAGCGGCCCGGCCCAAGCGCTTGCAGGGTGCGGCCCGAGCCTACGCGCCCAACATGGGCATGGCCCAGGCCCGCACACACGGGCTGGCCTAGGCCCAGGCACCACTGGGGCCTAGTTTTCTCGGTCCACTGTGGACCTGGCGGTCCACGGTCGAGTCTGTGGACCGCGTGGGCATTTCCCAACCATTTCTCGCGGTCCACAGCACTATTCCATGGATCGGTTGTGATCGGACGGCTCTGGTAACTCCTGATCATGATCCAATGGCTTGAGGCCTTAATTGGGTTGGTTTAGGACTCCTAATACTAATCTAACAAGGGTTTTTTAAGCCTATAAAGCCCTAGGAACAGTAAGAGAGGGGTATGTGGTGGTTTTGGCTTTTCACGAAAGAACCCTGGTGGCTTGGTTTTTTGCCGTAGAGAGAACCCGTGAACACGGGACACAGTGGACGGGCTTCGCACAAAGATGAGGAACCCGAGAAGAAGAGAGAGAGAAACGTATGCTGTAGAGAGAAGGAGCAGGGCTCCTGGACAGCGGACAACAGTCGCTTCAAGGATTCAGGGAGGTCTTCTAAGAGAGAGAACTTTTGTGAGAAGAACTTTCTGTGAGAGAGAAATTAGGTGTACGAGGGTTGAGGGTGAGATCTCCTCTTGTAAAATTTTTTTTCATAGTGAAGTTTGCATACCCCATAGAGGTGAGCCTTTTTGTAGCTGATCCATGTATTTTGATTATTTTTTATTTTGTTTCTTCTTTCTTCTTGCTGCATCGTGTAGTACCGAAAAGATCTTAAGAGATGGTGCCTTGGCCAGACATCCATCCAACAAGTGGTATCAAAGCGAGGTGGTACAAGGATGCAGATTGCAGTAATGGTGCACAAGACTGAAGATGGAGAAGACAGGAACACTCAAGATGGAGATCAACAAATTTGATGGTAAGAGCAATTTCTCTTTGTGGCAAGCAAGGGTGAAGGACGTGCTCATCCAACAGGGTTGATTGATGCTCTCTTGTGCAAGGAGAAGCTGACCACCATGGAGATGCAAGATTGGAAACAGCTACAGATGTAGGCAGTGAGTACCATCCACATGTACCTGACGGATGAGGTGGTGATCCATATGCTGAGCGAGATTTTTTCGACGGTGCTGTGGTCGAAGCTCGAAGAGTTGTACATGGTGAAGTCTCTCACCAACACTCTTTTTCTCTGAAGGTAGTTTTACCAGCTGTGGATGGCTGAGGGACAGAGCGTACAGGAGCATCTCAGTCACTTTCAGAAAATCTTCATCGACCTCCTCAGCGTTGGTGAGAATGTTGAGGAGAAGATCAGGATGCTAGTTTTGCTAGTGTCACTTTCACCTTTGTATGAGTCCTTGGTGACTATTCTTCTAGTGGGGAAGAGCACCATCAAGATGGACAAGGTCATTGCGGTGATACTCCAAAATGAAGTTCTCAGGAGGGAGAACCCAGCTTTGAGCACAGGTGGTGGTAGCTCAACTTTGGTGGCTTTTGAAGGAGCAGAAGGTGATAGACAGAGGATAGGAGATCGCGACGAGGGCGGTCCAAGTCTAGGAGGGACTTGAGCAAAATCAAGTGTTACCGGTGTGAGGAGTTGGGGCATCTAGCTAGAGATTGCCCTCAACTCAAAAATCGGACGGTGGCTATTATAGCGACGGCCGGAAGCAATTCAGATGGAGATGTCCTGGAGATATCTGATGAGGTATCTACTTCTTTCCAGTAGTAGATATTAGATTCTGCATGCACCCATTATGTATGTTACAGAGAGGAGCAGTTTGACTCTCTGGAGAACAGTGAGGGCACTGTATATCTGTCGGATGGATCAAGCTGTGCGATTAAAGTCATCGAGATGGTCAATTGGAGGACACATGATGGTGCAGTGAAGAGATTGAGAGAGGTCTGAACATACTCAATTTCAGGTGAAGTCTTTTCTCACTTAGCAGATTAGATTCGAGAGGCTACAGGATGTAGCTGGTGGAGGAATCCTGAGGATACTACGTGATGATAGGATTATGCTGGAGGAGAAGAAGGGGAGCATAGGACATTATTACCTGATGGGGAGCCCAATGCGAGGTGGAGCGTCGGGAGCCAGGTGAAGTTCAAAGTGAGGTGGAGCTCCAAGTGGGGGCAGATCGGGTATGAGACAAGAGACTCGGGAGGACGAGAGGCAACGTCGCAAGGTGAGATTCCTATTGCCATAGGATGATGCCTCGAGCAGATCTCAAATCAGGAGGAGCACAGCGTATGATAGAGATGGCATCGAGCGACCTGGCTCGACTCCCATGTTTGCCCATCTATGATCAGCAGGCGATTATCCTAGGGCATTGGCGGCGAGGAGATCTAGAAGCTCTTGGAGTTAGGAGGAGACTGAATATTGAATCGAGGTAGAGATTGTTAGGATTTGATATCTCAAGATTTGATTCATATTAAGCCCACAATGAGGTTCGTGATGAAAAATGGAGTCCAACGAGATCAAGATCATCCCAAACGGAGCTCGGACGAAGAAGATACAAGCTTTTGAAGTCGACATGAGATCCGAGACGATGGAGGACAGCTGGTGGCCGATGGCAGCATGACCGCGCACGGTGGAGCATTGCCCAATGCGCGACAGCATGCGAGCCAGGTGCACAGGGCGCGGCCTGGCGTGGGGCATGCGGCCCGACCCAGGCGCACGTGCGGAGCGCGGCTCGGGCCTAGGCGCCCAACGGGGGTGCGGCCCAAGCCCACGCACGTGGGCCGGCCCAGGCCCAGGCACCGTTGGGACCTGGTTTTCCCGATCCACCATGGATCAGGCAGTCCATAGCCGAGTTTGTGGTCCGCATGGACATTTTCCAGCTGTTTCTCATGGTCCACGATACTATTCTATGGACCAATTGCGATCAGACAGCTCTGGTGACTCCCGATCATGATCCAATGGCTTAGGGCCTTAATTGGGTTGGTTTAGGACTCCTAATACTAATCTAACAAGGGTTTTCTAAGCCTATAAAGGCCTGAGAACAGTAAGAGAGAGGTGAGTGGTGGTTTTGGCTTTTCACAAAAGAACCCAGGTGGCTTGGTTTTTTGTTGCAGAGAGAACCCATGAACATGGGATGCGGTGGACGGGCTTTGCACGAAGATGAGGAATCTGAGAAGAAGAGAGAGAGAGCCATATGCTATAGAGAGGAGTAGGGCTCCTGGACAACGAATAGCGATCGCTTCAGGGGTTCAGGAGGGTCTTCTAAGAGAGAGAGTTTTTGTGAGGAAACCTTTCTGTGAGAGAGAAATTGGGTGTACGAGGGTTGAGGGTGAGATCTCCTCTTGTAAATTTTTTTTTTCATAGTAAAATTTACATACCCCGTGGAGACGAGCCCTTTTATGGCTGATCTACGTATTTTGATTATTTTTTATTTTATTTCTTTTTTTTTCCTACTGCATCACACAGTACCAAAAATATCTTGGGAGGTGGTGTCCTGGCCAGACATCCACCCAACACATAAATGGCTCTTTTTCTTATAGTGAAAAGTGAAGCCATAGATCTGACTCCTTGGTAAACATCAAGCAAAGAGAAGGAGAGTCCCTTAGAGAGTATGTAAGCCATTTCAATAAGGCTACCCATGAAGTACATGACCTCTACCCTGAAAGGTAGCTTTCTGAAGTGTCAGTTCCTCTTCTTTCTGGAGAAGAGATACCTGAAGAATTTTTTTGTGATGTTAGCTCGGATAGAAAAATATGCCAATGCCGAGAAAGCTATGGAGCTGCATGGAGGTTTGTCTGAAAGAAAGCTCGAGGAAAAGAAAGAAGAAAATAAAAAAAAGGGAGGGCAAGACACGATGACCAATGTGGAAGGAGCGCCCACCAACCTCGAACTCCTCCTTGGATATGCCGATCTAGGACTCCATGCTGGGTTCAGAGGTTGTGCTCCCCATCAAGGAGGTTTGCTAATTACACTCGTTTGAATGCCCCAAGGATGTAGATCTTGATAGAGATCAAGGATAATAGGCAGCTATTGAGGTTGAGGAAGATGCAAGCTCCACCGACCCGACATGCTCTAAATAAATAATATTTAATCCACCATGACCATGGATATGACATCGAAAAATATATTCAGCTTAAGAATGAGATCGATAAACTCATTCGGCGAGGATGGCTTGATAAGTACCTTTGAGATTGATGAGAACAAAATGAAGCTCGACTTAAACTACCATGGCTCGAAGGGAATCCAGATAACTAATCCACTGTTGGAGTCATCAACACCATAATCAAGGGGCATTTCAGGGGCCTGACCGATGCTCATGGATAGGGAAGTGAAGCATTGTCTGCCAAGAAGCAAAAAATTGAAGACATCATCATTGAGGAAGATTCTCAGAGGATCCAATCCCCACATAATGATGCAGCTATTGTATCTTTAATCATAACCAACTATGATGTATGTTGTATCTTGATTGATAATGAAAACTCTGTCAATGTATTATTTTATGCTATTTTTTTTTAGGATGGGTTTCACCTTAGATCGGCTAGCAAAGCTAAATTGCCTACTCATCAGGTTTTTAGGAGATGCTGTCCTTATCAAAGGGTTGATCACCTTACTAGTAACAACTAGCCGATCACCCTAGCAGTCGAGAGTGTAGCTTGATTTTTTCATCATTAGGGTCTGATCAGCATATAACGCCATCCTCGATCGACCAAGGCTAAATGCATTCCAAGCCATTATCTTAACCTACCACTTGTTGGTGAGATTCCTAACCAAGCAGGGGATTGAAGAAATTCGAGGAGATCAAGCACTTGTGTGGTAGTGCTATATGACTATTCTTCAAGAAGCAAGATTGTCTATGGCTCTACCTATTGATGAGTTAGATGAAGAAAAATTTAGGGCAGCATGCATGCTAGAACAATAAAAATTTTGTATAGGCAGTGAAAGCAATTTAATCTAACATACATCTTCTAGATCTCATCTCATATCATGTTCTTAAGATCTATATATAATAAATTAAATTAAATTAAAACAAAAATCATAAAGATCTCATCTTCATCTTTGTGCGGGTAGTTATTCACCGCAATTGATGATCGTGGATATCTTTTCGATTCTTTTTAAGCTGCACAAGTATCCGACCTCTATAGGTATCCATGGGATAGATCTAAGAAAGCTCTTCTTTTATTTTTCATTAAGAAACCAGCAAGTAATCTTCAAAGGAGGAAAAAGAAGATGAGAGAACTTCTTTCAAATTAGCAACCCAACCTTGCACGTAGAAGGAAGAAAGTGCCCAACCTTTGGGCATGGAAATGGAGGACACCCAACTTTTGGGTGTGAGGAAGAGAGGAGAGGGAGAGGGCATGGAGAGCTTAAGAGAAAGAGGAGGCGGCATGGAGGCTTGGGGCTAACATGCTTTGATTGCTTAGATTTAGAGATCTCATCTCAAGTCCCTTTTATAGGCTAAAATGGAATCCTATTTGATTTAAAAATTCTATCAAATCAGATCCTTATCTCACAAGGAACCCAAAATCAACTTTAATTAGGACTCCTAAGATGCTTCCACTTGCTCTCTTTGATGCTAAAACCAGATGGGGCATGTGCCCCATCTTTCTCTCCCTTTCCTAGTCGTAATGGGTCTAGGGGGGTGCCAATAGTTGGCACCTAATGGATCCAATCCAATTGGGTTCAAATCCAATTTCTTCCAACTTAATTAATGAAGAAAAATCAACTCTTGGCTGTCCATAATACTTACAATTGACTTGGTCCAATCTCCATCTCATATGAATTCAAGTCTAAAGAAGATTTTGGATTTATCATGTGCTAGCATGGCTTTTCAAATCCAATAGGATTTCTCAAATTCAAACCAATTAGAACCACATGAGCCCAATTGTACAATCTTAGATCAAATCCCTTGTTATATGACCCTATAGATTAAATTCTGTCTGATAGTAGGATATATTGTGATCTCCATCAATAATATCATTGAAACTTCTTTCAATAGATTGGAATTCTTTTTAATTTAGTCAATTCAAGAATTATTGATCATCAGAATAATTCTCAATTAATCCTATGATCCACTAGTGACACCTAGCAGTATGTAGTGACAACCCAACAAAACTAAATAGATAAGCCTCTAGGTGCAATTGCTGTGTGGTCCGATTCTTCTATCGTGAGTTTCGATAAGACTAAGATTATAGATAACTCATTAATCAGATCTTATCATATGTAAGATTCAATCAATCTGAGTTCTTAGTGAATTCTCATGAAAATTTTTTTTTATCATTCACACTTGCCATAGCCATGAACTTTCAAACTCAGTTTCATGATCCTCATGGACTTTCGAACTCAGTTTCATGATCCTCATAAGATTTTTTTCTAACTATCAGGATCGATAGATTCCATATAGATGTACACCTTATTCCTACAATGAACCTACTGTAACCAAAATATATCTTAAAACTTCATATGACTAAGAGACCAAGTTATGATGTAGTCAAACTACAATAATCTCATTATGAATAGTCGAGGCATCATAGGTCGAAAAACTATTCACACTACTGTAGCATCGAGTATGTCATGATGAGAAGGTACATATCTAAGTGACTACTCATGTTGGTCATGCTTAGTACTCTTGTTCCCTAACAAATGTCTGTACTCTCACTCAGTGTCTCCACACTATAGATTCAAGACTCATCTATTTAAAAGAAAATAATTCATGTACCAACCTATCTGGATCAATCACCATCTCCGTGATGATCCTATAGTCGGAAGCAATTTATGAATTAACCACCAATAATACATACCTCAAATTCTCAACTCTTGAGAATATGTGTTATCATCTTATTAATTCATTGGATGATTCATGGACACATTACACAATATGAATGGGTAAATAACCTAAATTTTTTTTCATTAATAAGTCAAGATTACAAACTATATCCTTAAAATGATTACATGTGTCGGCTTAATTAGCTTCTAAGGCATACATCTAACATTAGATGTATAGGATGAATTGAATAAGCAATGCAGTAAGCCAGCCAGAGATCCCATCTCAGCACTGCTTGAGGGGGAAAATACCACCAAGTGGTTTGTATCAACTTGCAACTAGACGAGGTAACCAAATATTGGCTCATTTCTTTCCTATAAGAGAATGTAGATGTCTTCTCCTGGTCTACCTTAGACATGCCCTACATCAATCTCGAGGTTATGGTGCATTGACTAGATATGGACCCTCGACATCGGTCAGTCAAGTAGAAGAAAAGGAGCTTCACCTTAGAGCATCAAAGGGTGATTGCTGATGAGGTTGACAAGCTCATCAAGATGGGTTCCTCAGAGAGGTGATCTATCTAGATTGGTTAGCGAATGTGGTGCTCGTCAAGAAGGCAAACAAAAAGTGACAAGTCTACATTGACTTCATTGACCTCTACAAAATATGCCCAAAGGATAGCTATCCTTTATCTCGAATCAATCAACTGATGGATGCTATGTTGGGCCATGAGCTCCTCACCTTTATGAATGCCTCTTGGGTTACAGCCAGATCCAGATGACACTCAAGGATGAGGTGAAACTAATTTATTACTAATCGAGATTTTTTTTTGTTACAAGATTATGCATTTTAGCTTAAAGAATATAGGGGCGACCTACTAAAGGTTGGTAAACAAAATTTTCAAGGATTAAATTAGGAGGAATATGAAAGTATGTGTGGATAACATGTTAGTCAAGAGATAAAGTATGAGCTGCCATGTGGATGACCTTGGAGAAGCCTTTGCCACCCTCTGAAGTTTTGAATAAAACTGAAGCCAACCAAGTATGCTTTTGGAGTCACATTAGGGATGTTCCCTAGCTTCATGGTCTCACAATAAGGAATCAAAGCAAACCCTGAAAAGATCTGAGCTGTGTGGAAGATGAGTCAACAAAGTCAATAAAGGAAGTTTAGCATCTCACAGGGAAGATAGAGGCTCTGAATTGGTTTGTCTCCAGATGGTTGAATGATATCTCCCCTTTTTCAAGACTCTGAAGCAAGTAAAGAATTTTTAGTGGACAAATGAATGTTAAGCAGCATTTGATGAACTAAAAAGTTACCTCGATGCCCCACAGCTCCTTAGCAAACTCGAGTTAGATGAGGAGCTCTATTTGTACTTGGTGATTTCTCCAATTGCATTAAGCTTAGTTTTGGTATGGGAGGAAGGGTGGCTTTAAAAACTAATCTACTACATCAGTAAAGTCCCTCAAGAAATTAAGATGAGGTATTTGAGACTTGAAAAGATGATTTATGCTCTTGTTATCTTATCAAGAAAGCTATGCCCATACTTCTAAGCTCATAAAGTGATACTCCTGATAGACCAACCTGTGAAAACAATTCTCCATCGACCAGATACCTCAGGTTGAATAGCGAAGTTGGCAATATAACTTTTAGAGTTTGATATAAAGTATCAACCCCGGTTGTCCGTCAAGGTGTAGATACCCGCCGACTTCATCCTGGAACATACCATCCCTGAGGAAGACCCTACTAAGCCAAAATTATGTAAGGAAGAGGCCATAACACCATGGATGCTTCCCATGGAAGGATCGTCAAGCTTAATAGGGTCGGAGTTGAATTGGTCTTTACCAGCCCATAGGGAGTGGTTACTGAATATGCCCTACGGTTCAGATTCAAGATCTCAAATAATGAAGCTGAGCATGAAGTCCTCACGACTAGCCTCAAGATTATCAAAGAACTAGGCATGAAACAACTGAAGGTCTTTAGCAACTAATAGCTCATCATCGGCCAAGTATGAAGAGAATACAAAGCTCAAGAATCCAATATGATGAAGTACCAACAGAAGGTCAAAGACATCACTTCTGCTTTCGACAGCTTCGACATTCAGCAAGTCTCTAGGTCAAAAAATGCTAGAGTAGACTTGCTATCGAAGCTTACTACCTTGGGACTAGCTAAGCTTTAGAAGAGCTCTTTCTTTGAAGTTCTGGAAAAGCCCAGCATTGAGAAATCGACACCAATAATGCGAGTAGAGTTGGAGCTAAGTTGGATGGATCCAATGATTCCATATCTCCTAGTCAGGACACTTCCAATTGATATTAAAGAAGCTCAGAAGGTGAGGCACTAGGCACTTCATTATGTCCTCTGTGAGGGCAAGCTGTATAAAAGATCCTTTTTTCTATCTCTCCTTAAATGTTTGCATCCGATCAAGATAGATTACGTACTTCAGGAGGTACATGGAGGGATATATGAAAATCATTTGGGGGATAGATTCTTAGCCTATAAGATACTTCGACAAGACTATTTCTGACCGACATTATAATAAGATGTAGTTGAGCTCATAAGGAGGTGTAATCAATGCCAAAGAAATGCCAACATCCAGCACTAATCTACAACCTTGTTGACATCCATCAGTGCATCCTAGCCCTTTGCATAGTTGGGGATGGATATCCTTGGTCCATTCCCCCAAGCATGGGTTAACGAAAGTTCTTGCTCGTTGCCATATGGGTTGAAGCCAAGCTATTGACTTTCATTATGGAAGCCAAAGTATGAGACTTCATATGGAAGGCTATCATTTGCCAGTTTGCCTTGCCTTGGGTTATAATCACAGATAATGGCCAACAATTTAATAATATACTTGATTCGATGACTTCTACAGAGAGTTTGGTATCATACAATGCCTAACCTCAATTGGCCACTGATAAGTATATTGAAAATCCCAAAAGAAGTATCAAAAGATCTACAAATTGATTTTTATTTATTAAGAATTGATGTTTTTGCTTGTGTTTTGTAGAAAAGATAATTGTCAATGCAAAGAGCCCGATTCATAGGGTAAATGAAAGAAATTGAAAGAAAATCAAACTCAATTTGGATTCCAAATGAAGACCCAAAGGAAAAAATAATAATAATAAATAAAAGAAGAAGAAAAACCCAGTGGGCCAGCCTAATTGATCGCTCGGTCTACATGCGGTCCATGCCAAAAAAATTTTGCCTTCAGTCCATGGTCGGTCCATGAGAGCAGTAGTCGGTCTACCATCACTTTATAGATTGGCATGCATCGGATCTGTACATGGTCCATCGGTACAGTGCCGATGGTCTTTTATCATGACGTACGCGCGTTGAAGTGGCCTGGCAGGTCCGGTGGTTTACTAGTTTCGGGTTCGTGTGCTGCATGCGGGTCCGCAAGCATGGAAGAAGCTTTTAGGTGCTGTTTTATGCAGGTTTCATGTGCAGATTCAACCTGGTTCGTAGGGAGTGAAAGCAAGTGGATCTATGGTGCTGTCCCAAGCTATTTCATGAGTTTTAAATGGATTCTAACCCTCAAATCAATGAAGAAGTTGGGTTGACCAATCGAACCTTCCTACAAGGCTTGAAGGCAAGGCTAGATCAAGCTAAATGATCGTGGGTAGAAGAACTCTACAATATCCTATGGGTGCACGAGACCACTCAATGGATTCTCATTGGAGAGATGCCTTTCAATCTTGCTTTTGGAATAGAAGTCATTATCCTGCTCGAGGTTGGCATTCCCTCATCTCTGGTAGAGAACTTCAATGAATAGAATAACTCAAAGCACCTTCGATGAATTTGGACTTGCTAGAAGAAACTAAGAAGTGAGCTTGGGTATGAATGGTGGCGTACCAACACAAGGTGGTCTAATATAATTCTTGGATCAAAAGAAAGATATTCTGAGTCGGCGACCTAACTCTATAAAGAGCCGAGGTATCTAGGCCAAGCAAACAAGAAAAGCTAACCCTAAACTAGGAAGGACCATACTAGATTGATGAAGTCGTGTGGCCCGAGATCTACTGACTTAAGTGCATGGACGGAAGTCTGTTACCTCAGACTTATAATTTGGAAAACTTATGAATATATTATCAGTGATGTAATACCTACTCTCTATAATTTATTTAGCAAAGAAAAATCCTTTTTGTTGTATTCAAGTCTTGTAGGTCAAAATAATGTACGAATCCATGCCTTGGATGGATGAGTCCAAAATTTTGGTTAACCAAGAAGTAAGGGATAATCCCTTAAGAAGATCCTCAGAAGCATAACTCCTTATACAAAAATGAGCAAAGTCTAAAATCTCAGTTGATCAAGAAGTGAGAGATAAACTCTAAAGAGGACCCTCAGAAGCATTGTTTTTCAAACAAAAATGAGTTGGACATAAAACCTTGGCTAACCGAGAAGCGAGGGGTAACTTTTTAAGAGGATCCTTGGAAGCACAGCTTCTCATACCAAAATGAGTCAAATCCAAAACCCCAATTGATTGAAAAGTAAGGGATAATCCCTTAAGAGAACTCTCAAAAGTACAACTCTTCATATCAAAACAAGTCAAGCCCAAAATCTCGATTGATCGAGAAGTGAGGGGTAACTTCTTAAGAGGACCCTCAAAAGTATAGATTTTCATATCAAAACTAGTTGAGCCCAAAATCTTGATCGATCAAGAAATGAGTGATAATCCCTTAAGATGACCCTTGGAGGTGCAAGTCATACCAAAATGAGCTGAGTCTAAAATCTTGGCCGATCGAGAAGTGAGGGATAACCCCTTAAGAGGATCCTTGCAAGTATAACTCTTCGTATCAAAACAAGCTAAGCCCAAAACTTTGGCCAACCAAGAAGTGAGGGATAACCCCTTAAGAAGATCCTAGAAAGTATAGCTCCACATATCAAAATAAGTCAAGTCTAAATTTTGGATCGATCGAGAAGTGAGGGTAACCCCTTAAGAGAACCCTTGGAAGCATAGCTCCTCATACCAAAATAAATCAAGCCCAACATCTCAACTGATCGAAAAGCAAGAAGTAACCTTCTAATAGGATCCCTGAAAGCACAGCTCCCCATACCAAAATAAGCCGAGCCCAAACCTTGGCCAATTGAGAAGTGAGGGGTAATCCCTTAAGAGGACCTTGAGGAGTGTAGTCCTTCATGCCAAAATGTATCTGCAGCCCTGATGAGCTAAAAAGAAAGCCCCCAATGAGCTCGATGTAACTTGGTTCAGCAATAAAAATGTGCCTTTCTTTTGACTACCTTAGTTGTCTATCGATAAAAATTAAGGTCAGGAACTTGGTAGCAATCCAAGCATCGCATAAGTGACAAGAGCAACCAAGGAAAATATTGCATGAGTCCGAGGTCAAGAACTTCATGAAATCACATCCCAACAAGTTAGCTCAGTATCCCCATAAAAGATTGGCCAAGCTGGCCATCAAATTAGTTTTATATTTACTCAAAAAAAGGAGAAGATAAAGAAAGAAAGGAAGAGATAGAAAAAAATAATTGACACAAGGATGTTGAAAAGGCAAAGTTGGTTTCATTCTAGCCATAAATATGTACAGAAGAGATTGGTCCAACCAACGATAAAATTAGTTTGGTACTATTGAACTATAGTTACAAAAGCAAAAAAGGAAAAGAGCCTAAGTCTAGACTTCGATCGGAGTGGGCGGTTTTTTAGCTTGAGCTGTGGCTTCTTCGGTAGTGGTGACGCCCAAGAAAGCATCAAACTCTTTAGGGGTCGGGTTTGGAAGCATGCAGAAGGGGACTTTATTGTCCAAGAGGGAGAGATTGAGATCGGGATAATGCTCCATGATCTTCACTTGGTACTCTTGGAGTCAAAGGTTGTAGGACTCCACCACAAACTCAACCTTCTCATCGGTGCACTCCAAAGCTCAGAAGTCCTCCACTGCCTTGCAAGCCCTCTTGGTCTCCTTAGCCTATACCTTGGCAGCCCTTTTCTCAACCACCTGAGTATTCTCCTCACCCAATGCCGGCTTTTCCTTCACTGCTTTGAGCACCTCTTTGAGGTGCCTAATCTCTGTCCCAACCTCAATTTGGAAATCTTAGGCCTTCTTCTTGGCCCTCTCCACCTTAAGGGCCCTCTCCTCAGTAGCATCCACCCTTTGCTAGACCTTAGCCATTTCTAACCTCATAGCCTTGTTGGACTTCATGAAATGGACTAGATGGTATGCTAGCTAAAAGAAAGAGAGATTGAAATAGCCAAGTCTATCAAACAAAAAAAGAGAGAAAATGGGAGTTCAGCACTCCTTACTCAGATGAAAGAGTCAAGTGCGTCGGTGTCGTGGAAGTTCGAGCTTGATTCCTCCTACTTCTTTGCATCAGTTGGAAGCAGGATCTTTTGAACAAGGTCTTGCACTACTCACCAACTCTCTAGTGTGGAGTTTGACAAAAGTCAGACTATGGGTATACATAGCCCTTGCTCGGCCTTGGCAAGGGTTGGGGCAGGCATCAAGCTGGAAGTGTCAGCTTGGGTAGGAGATTGCTGAGAGGCCCCCTTACCTTGGGGACTCAGTGTTGTAGTAGAATGGGGTGGTAACACTGCCCCTTGGTGTAGAACCTAGATAGGACTGACCTCCATGACATTGGGGTCTGTCGACAAGCTCCTAGAGTTAGGTTGTTGAAGGGAGCCCTCAATTAAGTTTGTGGCTGCTTGACCAATTGAAGCCTTCGGGCGAGGGCATTTGGATGTATCCTTGGTGGTGCCCGACAGTTTCTTCTTCTTTTGCACCACCTGACGAAGTCTTTCCAGCTTGTTCGTCCTCACCTCTACACAAATTGAGGTAAAACTATCAAAAGTGGGAGGAAGAAGAACACTTAGAAAGAAACTAAACATCATTGGGAAGGCCATGATGCTCACCTCATGGGTCAACTTGGTTGAGACTGATGTTGAACAAGGTTTGCTCGAACAACCTCTCCTTTAAAGGATGAACTGTGTGCCCAAGTAAGGTCATCAAGGCTTGATGATCAGCATTGCCTGGCGATGGAGCTCGGATCATTAATCTCCTAGGTTGGTCCTATGAGATGAAATAAAGAAATAAAGAAAAATCTCTCTTTCTATTCATGGATGGAGAAAGGAGTATCTTGGATCTAGCTATGCACTATTTGAGGAGAAATGTACTACCAATCTCGCTTTATAGGTTGCTTATTGAAGGTAAAATAGGCTCGAAGGAGCGAGATAAAAGGTTGGATACTAACCAAGAAATAGAGGGTGGTGAAGCCCCCAATGAACCATCTTGAGTTTGGAACTACCGAACTCAAGGTTATGTCCAAAATAACAGAAAAGGCAAATAAAAAATGGATGCCGAGGAAACCTTAGGTCGGCTCTTAGGAACTCTTCATAGAGTCTGAGCTGACCTCTCAGTGGATCACAGATTTGAGTGCTTGCGTCTGAGGCTTCCAAGCAGTACTTAGATGAGATCTGAAACTGAAGATGAGTCAGCTCCAAGTCCTTTAGGCCAATGACTGATTGAAAGTGTTTGGGACTGAAGGCTTCTTCGACCCTAATCCCTAGCTCCTCAGACTCCTACCCTAAGGAAGACACAGTCCCATGACTCTAAGGTGGATCCTAATCGGTCGACTAGCTACTCACCATACCAATGGTACCACTCATCCCAAGAAAAATATTGGAAAAAGAAAAAAAGAAAGAGGAGTTAAAAACTAAAATAAGGGGGGACTATAAGCCAAGCTGAACTAGATCATCCTTGGAAGAGCTGATATGTACTAGAGCTCGATCACCGAAGGAGTGCTGGAAGGATTGTTGGAAGAGCTTTAGGGTTGCTGCACGCTAGCTAGAAATCACTAGAGTCTTAGCACAAGGAAAAGAGTGGGAGAAAATGCTGATAGACTCCTATTTCTAAAAAGTAGAGGTGGCCCAGATCCAGTGCCTATTCAGCTAGCTCTATTTGATGGCCAACATGTGTTGGCTCGAGATTGACTGAATCGAGCCCCCGTAGATCGTGATTGACAGCATGCTAAGATAGAGGATGGTTCATTTCACCTAGCTGAACCCTGCCATATGTCCCTAAAATAAATGAGCAAAACAAGATTGCTTTGACCTAACAAATACTTTGGTCAGCTTCTTACTCTCTTTGATCGAGCAATATTTTAGCTTGAACTTGAAAGTGGGGGTTATTTGATATGAAAGGAAAGTTTACCTTGGGTTTGACTGATGTTCACCATTCTTCAGTTAGCCACCGACCTACTTGCCTTGGTGCATGTTGAGCCAAAGTACCAAACCAAGATTCCCGACATCTGTTACATGTCGGGTTTGTTACGATGTTCAGTTCACATTCTGGCTATAGCCTAGATCCATCAAGAGACAGCTCACCTTGATCAAATAAGGCTGAAGCAGCGTGATTTTCTAAACAAAACTCCTACCTCCTTTATAGAGATGGCCAACCACCCCCATCTATAAATAGGGGCAATGGGGACCCCCAGGTAGACTCTCAAGCCCATCTCTCTCCTTTCTTTCTATTGATCTTTGGTGACTAACTTGAGCATTGGAGGATCTCCATCTGGAACAATTCTAGCTAGGAACTTGACTTGCAAGTTCAGCCATCCATTTTTGATCGGTTCGGCACCGCTGTTTAATAAAGCTACCAATCCAGATGCTAAATCAGGCTCCAGTAGCTACAAATAGTATTTTGATATATTTTAAGCCTATCTCCCACAACTTAAATCTGATTTTAGGCAGCTGATAGTTTTAGGGTCAGACAGTACTGCATTGTAGATGATAATTTGGACAATAACTTCATAGCCAACCATGTTAATTATACTATTAAAACAAATATTATTGATTTATTATAAATCAATAATGATAGAATTTAATTTCTATATGCTTAATCTTCTATCACTACCTATCTTGATACATATCAGTTTATAATAAGAAATTCAGCATATCTAGAATGTCTTATAGGTCAATTCCTTCAAGATATATAGCCATTTGTCATATGCTTAGCTTGAGCTGATAGGCTAGGGCATGATATATATTTTTAAATATTGTGCAATGTACTTGTATGCTTGAAGGTAGGGTGTTATATAGGGGTGGCAAAATATGACCCGATCCACCAACCTGATACATGTTTGACCCGCCATAAGTAAGTTTGGGTTTAGATTAAACGGGTTCGGTTTGTAAATGGATCGACCTATTTAACCCATTTATTAAACGGATCGGATTTAAGTTTAAATTTTTCAACCTACCCAACCTATTTAATCCATTTATAATTTTTATTTAAAATATTTGAGATATGGGTCTGTGATAAAATTTAAGCCATCCATTTGAATTTAGATCCATGATGCTCCATAAATTTTAGGCACAGCCACCGAGAGTTCTAAAAGCTGCCCCTCGTCTCCCCAAAATCCCTCCCTATGCTCCTTCCCCAAATCCATCCCATAACGCACCTCTGCCTCCTCCAACGGCCCACCACACCATCCAACACATTGTGGAAAGGTGTGGCTTCACCATCCAATTTCCCCCGTTTGCACCTCCGCCTCCTCTAGCTACCCCTTGTATCTTGCCAATACCCTAGATCCCGTGGCTAGGGTTTTCCATGTTCTTCCTGTCTCTTTTTTTTTCTCTACTGCCACTGTTCTGGAGACTGTCGAGATTGAGTTCGACACTTCGGTCGGGCTTGCCGCTTGCTGGAGGTGAAGGAACCAGAGGTAAAGAAGGTGGTGGGGCATCGACCGAAGGTGCTTCCCAATGCCACCACCTTTGTCGCCATCAAATCCCTCTTCCTGATTCGCTCCCTCCTCTCCCTTCTCGATGACAATGGCCTTTCCCTCTCCATCCACTCTAGTGTTGTGCATGCCGTCTGCTTCCCCTGCTCATGCTCCAATGGCCAATGCCCAGTGGATGGCACCATCGTGGTCCACTACGCTCATGTGGTGGCAACCTTGAGCTTGGTGGAGGGGATCGTGGTAGAGTTTGGAATAGAGCTCTAGAGCTAGAGGCGACTAAGAGAGCTCCGGTCGGGTAGAGCCGGAGGTGAAGAGAGCATGGTCAGGCGGAGATGCAGCGAGGGCAGTCGAGTGGAGGCCAACAGGTTTTTATTTATTTATTTATTTTAAACAAGTTGTAAAAGAATTTGATTTTATTATTTTTTTAACTGGGTTATAATTAGGTTGTAAACAAGTCAGATCAGGTAACCCATTTATTAAATAGATCGAGTTCGGATTTTAAAGTCTGATCTGTTTATTTAAATAGGTCGGATCCGAGTTCAGAGTTTTTTGACTCAACCCGTTTCTGACCTGATCCATTTATATCTGATCCAACCCAATTGCCACCCCTTGTGTTATACTATTAAAAAGTTTATGAGAAAGGATCCTATAAAATAAAGATGAGGGGGAGTGTCACACCCCGAACTCAGCACTCAGGTCGGCACACAATGATCGCATATACTCCCTAGGATAAGATCATAAAGAATATGCAAGACCTTAAAAATTTATTATAATCTCAAGATCCTGTGAATACTATTGATCTCAATTTATAATAAATATTCCATATTAATAAACATTAAATCTTATACAATTTATGAACTTGGCCATCCAACTATTATTGATAATACTCTATCTAATCAATCCTTTCAAATTGACATCCCAACCTTAGCTAGGTACAAGCATCCTATAACTCTAAAAAAGAAAAGAGAAGAGTTGAGAGCTTTATAGCCTAGTAAAATTTTCACACACTCACATCAATATAATAATAATTTGAAATAATAAATAAATAATATCAAAGAGAGAATATAATCATAAAATCTCATATCAAGTATTTAGTACCACTCAATATTAATATACAAAATATGTATCATATGCCATCGAATATCCATCTTTTTTCACATATATATAATTAAGTAAAACCCCTTTTGCTTAATTGTGATTTCATATCTCTTCATCTATATCTCATTAGCTTGATTTGGATCAATCAACCATTATCTTTAAAATTTTTGGACTAATCACAGTCATGCACCAGCCCATGATTGCCAAACTCAAGTACCACGTTTCTATCTGTGGTAGGACTATTTTCAGTGCCATATTTCTATCCATGGTGGGCTATTCACAGTGTCATATTTCTGTTTATGATGGGCTATTTTAAGTAGTACATTTTTGCTCATATCTGGGCTATTCTCAGTACCATATTTTTACCCAGGGTGGGTTATTCTTAGTGTTATATTTTTGCTCGTTATGGACTATTCTCAGTATCACATTCTTGCTTATGATGAGGCTATTCGTAATTTAATGTGACTAGTCCAAACACCTCTTTCTTGATCATCAATTTATTAATCTCAATTATGCCAGAAAAATATTATAAATATTATATTCTTTCAAATTTCTAATAGTTGGTATCACAGTCTAAACCATCCGAATAATCATCAATAAAAACATGTAACACAGAAAGTAAAAGTAGTGGCACCAACAATCACATATCGATCAAAATCAATCATAGAAAATCAAAACCATGTGATACACAAATAAACATATATATATAAAGGTGTTTGTGTCCATGGATCCTTGCCTCTTCCAGTGATTGATTCAAATATAGTAATCGATGAACTTTTCGATGTACAAACTTGGAAACAAGGTTTTCCTCTTGATACCTTCTTGAGTCTACAATTGTACCTTTATATTCTTGAGATCTACATAAAAATTAAAGATGATTATGGATAATGAAAAATTACAAAAGATGACCATAATACTACTGGCTTAGAACTTTTCTCAGGGTTATCAATTGATTTAGATTACCTAACTATTTGGATCCTCCACTAGTCCAAAAGATTCATAGAGGAGAGAGAAACATATAGAGAGAGAAGATAAAGAGAAGAGAGAAACTAGAGAGAGAAACATATTGAGAGAGAAGGTAAAGAGAAGAGTGGGAAAAGAGAGAAAACTCTTTCTTTTTTTTGTTTGTTATTTTTTTTTCTATTTTTTTCTTTTCCTTTTTTTCTTTTCTTCTTTCCTTTCTTCTTCTATTTTTTCTTTTCCTTCTCTTTCTCTCATTTTCTTCTTTCTTCTTCTGCATGGAAATAGGGGAGGGGATAGTATGGGACCGATGACACCCATAGCAGCGACCATGATCGGTGAGGACCCCTTGGCACCAATGGTGGCTCTAACCTACAACAATCCAAGCACGATCACATTCGGTGATGTGGGCCAGCTCAGTGGAGGAAAAGAAGAAGAAGGTAAAAAAAAGAGAAAATTTTCATTGATTTTGGTAATGATCCTTGATAATTGTTATGCCCCAAACTCAGCATCCGAGTCGGCCATGCGACATGTTCGCATGAATCCTAGAGTGATGTCCTAGAGATCATGTAAGATCTTAAAATAAAAATAAATTTAAATATTTCAAAATAAATAAATATCAAACATGTCAACTGAATCAATTCATCAAAATAAATAGTCAACTTGTTCAATTACAATTTTTCAAATGTTCAATAATATCAGAAATTGAACTAGCTAATGTACTAAGAGTTCTAATACTCGAACTTCTCATCTAGCCCAACCAAATTGAGCATCCTATGTTTTTGAAAAAAATAAGATTGGGATATGAGCTTTTCCAGCTCGATAAAAATCATCATATATACATCTACCAATAATAATAATATAATTTAAAAATAGTAATAAGCAATAAAGCATAAAATCCTATTTTAAATATCTAGAATAACTCAAATATCCATATAAATAAGTATCAAATATCTATCTTGTCAAAAGAGGTGTGTCACCATATGCTAATAAATGAAATCTTTTATTTAGCATTAGTTTTATATCCTATTATCTATATCTCTTATTACAATTTCAGATTTCTTAATCTTTTTCTTTCCAACCTTAGACTAACCAAGATCATGCCTCATTCCATATCCAATCAAATTTCTATGCATAAGTCCATAGAGGCTGTCTCAGGCATAAGCTTCTGGTTGGCTATCCCATGTGTAAGCCTATGGAGACTATCCCAGGTATAAGCTCATGGCCTACTATCCTAGACATAAGCTTCTGGAGGCTATCCCATGTGTAAATCCATGGAGGTTGTCTTATGCATAAACAATTAGTTGGCTATCCTATGCACAAACCTAGACTGTCCCAAGCATAAGCATCTAGGTGGCTATCCTAAGCATAAGCTCTTGATCGGCCATCCAATGCATAAGCCTATGGATGTTGTCCCAGATATAAGCTCTTGGTCAGCTATCCCACACATAAGCTTGTGGAGGCTATCCCAGATATAAGCTTCTGGCTGGCTATCTACATGATGAGGTTAGTTCAAACTATATATTTTTCATTCAATTATTATATATTGATTTAATCAAAACAATCTTAATTTATAGTTTGATCAAGAAAAATATACCATAACCAAATAATTGTATCATCAACCATTGGTACATATATATAATCAACACATACTATACTCATACTGAAAAATTATATAAGAACAATAGTGTGTCAATAAGATAAATCCATTAATACGAATCCAATGATATGAAATCAACAATACAAATCTAATGGTATAAATAGTATATATAATGGTGATCATGTATAGAAATATTTACCTTAATTGACAACAAACCAAACTCACTAAGTTACGACCTGGGTGTTAAAACCTTGCTCAATGTTCTTCTATATTAATTTCATAAAATAAGATCCAATAAATTAAATTTAATTATCTAAAACCTTTTTACTGGGGTTCACTAGGGTCCATCCCCCCCAATCCATGAAAATTTTTTTTTAAAATTTTTTTTAATCCATCTAAGAGATAAAAATAAATAAATAAATAACAGATAATAATTAAAGAAGAGAGAAAAAGGAAGAAAGAGAATAACCCCTTTCTTCTTCTCTTCTTCTCCAAATAGGGGACTCTCTCCCCTTTTCTTCCTCCCAGCCACCATGATAATGAAAGATCGGGGCCATCCACCACACCTGGGGTGGCAAGACTATGGTCCCTGTTGATGGCCATGGCCGATGGTGTTGGGATGCATAGACGATTTCATGCATGTATTTTAAAATTTTTTCAAAAAAATTACAGTGAAAGATAATTAGATTAATCAAATTAATCTAATATATATATGATCTAATCATCAAATCAACCTACTTTAGGATCTATGACATGTTATATTGTATATAAAATCTGAAATAATTCGAAGATAAAATCAGCATACATGCATGCGAGTAGTAAATCATATCTACTTCTAATCTGAGTTCAGAACTCGATACCTAAGCATGGATCGACAATCACTGCTACTGAGATATGATAGAGAGAATCTTTGCTGGTTGCTCATAGCCGCATAAGCATTCAGCCTCTACAAGAAATTCACTCGAAGTCCCGATCTGATCGATCTTCTCGAGAGTGCTAGCTCACATGAAGATTTTCTTCTTGACTGATCTAGATCCTTTGTTCAAATTTCTAAAATCTTTATAGAGATTGAAGATGGACTTCTGGAGGAGATAAAAAGGTTAAAAAAAGATAGAGAAGAAAATAATTTTTTTTTAATTTATTCTCTCTTCTCAAACCCTTAGAACCAAAAATCTGAAATTCAAATTTTTGTGCACACCCCAAGAGAGAGGACCCTCCTCTCTATTTTTCACATCATGAACTGTATCCAAACTTTTTTCACATGAAGATCTCTCTTCTGGTATCCTACACACACAAAAGAAACCACAAAAGCCCCTTTTATAGGCGTGTAAGGAGGTGGGGTGAAGAGTTCTAGTGATCATGAACTTTTACATGATTCCACCACCCTTCTTAATTCCATGTACCAAAATATACTAAAAATATATGGGATGTCCCTTTTCATATTTTTTTATGGTAAATCAATTCTTCAGCTAATCTTTTATAAAAAATCTCCTCAAAATATCATACATATAAGGAGAAAAAAAATTATTGGCATGGAGAGGTGATATGGATAAGAACAAATTCTTCTGATAAGAAATATTTAAAATCTAATTTTAGAACTTTTCTTTTATCAAAACCAAATTAGATTTTGATGTGAGATAGAAAAGAAAAATAACTCTTTGGTGTAAAAAAATCTCATACAAAATAATTTTGTGTGTGGAGATATATGGCATGCAAGCTGGGTTGGAGCAAGGGAGAAGAGTCCTATTCCAATAAGGACTCTAAATTTCTTTATTTGGATCCAAACCAAATCATATCTGGTTTAGCCCAAATAAAATATATGAAATTTAATCTAATTAGGTTCATAAATTTTTAATCAAATCTTAATTAAATTAAAAATTTATTGAATCAAAGTCCTGATCAAATTAGAGATAATTCTTCCTTAGCGATTAGGTCATCTCATAACCTAATCGGATCAAACCTAATTGAATCTAATTTAATTAAATTTTATTTAATCTTCTTTGCTCAATCAAATTGAGCTAATCAATAATTTAATTATTAATTAATCTTTTATTAATTTACTAATACTTAGTAAATTAATTTATTGTAACTTTTGCATAAGGTTAATCATCAATCGAATTGATGATTAAGCCCTTGAACGATTCTCAATCATTGATCAGCTATATGATCAGTCAGAAACTTCTTTTGAGTATAACCTCATAGGTTCGAACCTAAGCTGGTAGCACAGAAATAACTTTCTAAACCAATCGATGTAACCATCTAGCAATGGTGACCCGACATCCGGATAGGTCGAACGAAGGCGAAGCAACATTCAAGAACCTATTGGTGTATGGTT
The DNA here is from genome assembly GCF_000442705.2 of Elaeis guineensis. NCBI lineage: Eukaryota > Viridiplantae > Streptophyta > Magnoliopsida > Arecales > Arecaceae > Elaeis > Elaeis guineensis. The sequence goes on from NC_025997.2 coordinate 21,304,537, forward strand.
ACCGTATAATTTATTCTTTTAACCCTAATGCTCGAGGATGATCTAAGATTTAATTGTCAATCCTAGATAAGTCATCCATATTATATTTCAATCTTTTTTAATTCCATCTCATATATTATCTAGGTCCAAATTTTACTAAATTGAAATACACTTATGCATATCTTCTACTAATTTAGAGGGGTCCATCCCATCTTGACTCACGTACTAACTTGTCAAATACTTGACTGCATCCAGAAATCTTTTATCACTGAATTAAAAATTTAGTTAGTCCGGTATAAAAGTACAGTGACTTGCTTGCAAGTCACCATGGTGATCTCAGATCGGAGGGACACTTATATCCATACCCTTCATGAGCTACCTTTGACAGCAAAGTGCTCCACAGTTGGTCATGTTCAGTGATGATGTACTCCTACATCTCACTTGCATGCCATATCAGTATCTCCATACTATTTAGTTACGAGGACAACCAATACATATGGCACACAATGACCTACACTTGATATCGCTATCGTCCTAGTAATAGCATATCGTTTGGTCGCAAATTAGTTTAAAGACTATATAATAAATTCTCCTTTATCGATCAAAGTAGTCTTAAAGAGTTCATCACAACATAGGAGTTCGTTAAAAGATGTAACCTTGTGATAAAAAATATCAAATAATTTTTATTATTTATCAATTCATATACATTTATAATTAGCACAATCATCAAACGATTAGCTTTAGGACACAATTCCCAACAACTCCCACTTGGACTAAAGCCAATCAGTATAGTATCATATATCTATCTTTGATTTATCATCTCAAAACTCCTAGATATCAAAGCTTTAGTGAATGGATTGATCACATTCTTCTTTTTGTCGATCTTCTAAAGATTGACGTCACCTTAACAGATTTTTCAAATAAGATGATAGCGATGCAAAATGCTTGGTAAGCTAATGAGACTTTGGCTTCTTGGCATAAGCTATGGCTCTAGTGTTATACAATACAGCAGGACCATCATTGGAGGATGTCACTCCTAGATTGCCAGTGAACCTGTACAATCACATATCTTTCTTGCAAGCATCGAATGCTGCAATGCATTCTATCTCATAATTTGAATTTGACTATATTTTTCTGCTTGAAATTTTTTCAGCAGATTGCTCTATTATTTAGGATAAGGATGTATTCAGATACATTCTTGCTATTATTATATTCAACTAAAATTAGAATCAAATTTTATAAGTTTTAAGTCAGATTCTCCATAACTAAATCATCGATCTTTAGTATTTCTCAAATACCTAAGGATATCCTACTAGTGATTCTAACCCAGATCTTGCAAGTATCTACTCACTATCCTAATGAGTATACCATATTCAGTCTCATACATGGTGTACATGATAGAACAAATTTTACTTATAAACATTCTATGTACGTTGGATTAGAAAAATCCAAGCAGCTTCTTAGATCTATCTCTATAGATCTTCATCTCTAGGATGAGAGATATTTTTTCTAAGTCCTTTATGGAGAACTATGATAATAGCAAAACCTTTATTCTCTGTGATGTAAGGAATGTCATTCTCGATTAAAAAAATTTCATTCATATACAAAATAAGAAATATACTCACAGAACTATTAACCCATTTATATTTGCAGGGTTCTTCTTCATTCTCAACGAAGCCCTACGTTTTGATCATTTGTCAAAATACATGTTTCAACTCTGAAATATTTAGCATTACCATAGGAAAAAAATTATCTCGTTATGATCAATACCATAATGTTGACAATATCCTTAGACAACCAGACAAGCTTTGTACGTCTCCACCTTCTCGTCTGTGCTCTCTAATCCTATTGAAGATCCACTTACACTCTATGGATTTTACTCTTTGAGTGAATCAATGAGTGTCCATACATTGTTGATCTTTATGGACTTCATTTCAGACTCTATGGCTCCAAGCCATTAATCAAAGTCAGATCTTTGTGTGGCATCCATGTAGATGATCAAATTCTTATTGTTCTTATCGAGTTCAATAGGATCATGTCTCAGATCTAGAAACTAAAGTCTCTATCCGATAGATGTGGTACTCTACTGAATCTCCTTCATGGTGCCTCTACAACGGGTTCTGAATTTGATCTAATCAAATTCGATTCTATGAGTTTACTAGATTGTGTCAGTTCTTCTATCTATCAAACTTCATAAGTTTTATATTAAAAGCATCAGTACCTTCACTAAGGTACTCCTTTTCTAAAAAAAATATCGAACAACTTTTGTTCTTTAGTAAGGTAGAAGTTATATCCCATAGATTCTTTGGGGTTACTTTACAAAATAATATATATAGGATCAAGATCCAAGCTAATCTATCTGCAAATGCTTGATATAAAATAAATATTTCCAAATTCTAAGATAAGAAAGTATCGACTTATGTCTAGTCCATATCTCATATGGAGTCTTTGCAACTAATTAATTCGGAATCCAGTTCAGAACATAACAAGCAATCTTAAGAGTATAACCTTAAGAGGAGATTGATAGACTTGTAAACCCCATCATAGATCAAACTATATCGAACAAAGTCGATTTCAATAAGAGAGAATCCTTATTTTCTTCTATATATGTCAAAAAACTCACCGAAAGGGCATTCTCCTCTTTGATCTGATCGAAGAGTTTCAATGCTCTTTTCAATTTATTTCTCTATCTTATTATAGAATTATTTAAATATTTTAAATAATCTAAATTTATGACAAACATATTCGTAGATCCAATACATCAATATATATCAGACTTAGAACATCATTGGCTCGTTCACCTTTTTTAATAAAAAGAGACTTGATCATCTTATTAAGGAGATAGGATTAACAGGTTGACAATGATTCACAATTATTGACTTTCAGAATTATCTCTTGTTGATCCTATTCTTATTTAATGATCGAGCCTAAATTGCTAAAGGTAGGCTTCAATGACATTATCTACTCTAAAGTTTGTTTGTTGTGTACATTACACTAATAAGCTGTGACTATTCATAAATATCAATTTTTTGTTGTCCATATGATTTTGACATCATTCATAATAAAATTATAAAATCATCAGACAATAGTGACAATCACTAAAATGATATTGTTGGAATTGAAAATAAGCTCGATGATTTCTAAAATCAAGATTGGAATATGACTTCCAACTCCAACATTCAGAAATCTCTTATTGTTTTTAAACTTTCTACTAACCTGAAGTCATTGCAATAATTTACATAAACTTTTGATATCAAATATCTAGGTAGTAGTGTCACAGATAAAAAAATTACAAGGTGTTATCATATAAGCACTTTGTTTAGTAATCCTTTGCTAATTTTTCTTCTTTAGCCTGTTCAGATCAAGAGACTTTGCTAGACCAGATTAACTTTAGACTCTTTTGTCAGTTCAGATTCACTAGCTCAAGTATGACTCTTTTGCATCTTTTTTTTTCTCAAAGAATTATTGTCACACTGAAGACATATCTTCAAAAGTATGAAAGAAAATTCTTCAAACTCCTTCAACATTTGAAGAATTTTCTTTCATTAAGCATCATCGAATTTATAACTAAACTCATATTCTTTATGCTCTCAAAAAATAGTATATGGTGATATGATCATTTGGCTACTTCTGATAAGTGTCTTTGATTGCATCAATATGTATTGGACGTGAGAACATCAGATGCTGGATCCATAATCATATTTAGGATCCATTCGTGCTCTAGAACTATTTATAACTTTCGATATCATCTATCAAAGTTGGATCCTATAAGTCACTGTCAAACAGTGAATGGAGTAATGTACGTCTAGCCATAACGAAAGAAAACACAAGACCTCTATATTTATGAATTGATTAAGCCTAAAGACTTGAATTTTAGTCTAAAAGTTCTATCACTACTTTGATCGAATTGGTAGCCTCTATCTCTAATCCGAGGAATTACTCTAATTTTTTAGTGGATACTAGAATCCACACAGACTGCACACAAGCCTGACTTTGGCCAGCTCATCCATGTACATCTTTGGGTAGGTTCTTAACCAATTATTCAACCAAATAATTTTTAGTAATTGATTTAGCCCCAGGTAAATTTTCAGTTGACTTTAGTCTTCTTTACAAGCCCTTGTTAGGTCCAACCATTAACATGATCATACTTACGAATCTAACTACCAAATAATCAGGTCCAACTTTGGTCGACTAATCTGACCACTTGACAGAGAGACTCAACTAAGTCATCATATTATTAAATGATAATTCTAATAGCAGATGAACATCAGACCTTTGGACTTTCAATGATCATCATACTAATGGATCCATTATCATCCAACTTAATGGGACGCTATGATCTAGTTATCCCCATAACTAGCTCATTTTATGGATCTAATAATTTAAAAAAATTTAATCAATTTAGAGAAGAGATGAGAAGAGATCAACTAGTAAACCACAATCCTCCCACTAATTTCATCAAGTCATTGAATTGGATCAGGATCATACTGGTTGAAATAGCACCTAGATCAGTCACACTGATCAATCTTAATGGCATGTGTTGCCCAGCTATGCAACCCAAGAGAGGGGGGTGAATTGAGTTTCTAAAAATTTTAGACTTAATTAATTACTTATGATGAACAAGACAAAGATTTTAATTCAATATTAATTACCTAAAGTAGGAATGCAAGAATATAATAAAGAAATAAAGTGAAGCGATAAAGCACACCACAAACACAAGGATTTATAGCGGTTCGGTGCCAACCTTGCACCTACATCCACTCTCCAAGCTCCTACTTGGAAATTTCAATCCACTATACTTGTATTCAACCCGAATACAAAACGTCGAAAACTCTGACACTAGCTATCCCAAGCTAGTCTATTTATTTTCCGGGTACAAGTAAACCCAAAACACTCCGATTTCAGGTTCGGATCAACCTTTTCTTGTTTTGGAAATCCTCCAAAAATAAGAACAATTACTTACAAGAGTAAGAAAATTTAGAGCACAAATTAATACAATAACAGCTCCTTAAATGAGCGAATATAACAATTAAAAACACTTTACTCAAATGAAGAAACCCTTTTTGAATTTTCTCAAGGTGGATGAACGCTTGAATGAATGCTTGAGAAGAGGATGATCGTTGATTGAAGATCTCTTGAAGGCTTTGAAAGATCTCTAAATCAAGGTTGAAACAATAGGCGTGACAAATCCTCTCTTTGAATGCTCTTGAATCTCTTTCACAATCTCTCGTGTGAATTTTGGATCCTCTTTTCTTTTTCTGTCAAATATCTCGTTGATCACTTTTTCGTATATTTTTGGATCCTCTCAATGAATTTGATCTCTCGTTTGATCTGCCGATTGATCTGCAATTTCTTTCACCATTTGAAATATTTTATAGCATTAGAAGCAAGAGAAAACATATTAGGCAGAAAAAGAGCCGTTAGAACATTTTTAGGAAGCATAAAAGGCAATTAAAATGGGCAAAAAAAATAGCCGTTGCTGACATTTTCCGTCGCAGGGGTCGACTCATGAGTCGACTCATGCTTCAGGAGTCGACTCATGAGTCGACTTCTGTTGCAAAGACCAGAAACATGAATTTTCTGCAACTTTTGGCCTAAAACTGCAGGGGTCGACTCATGGGGGTCGACTCATGCCTGGGGGTCGACTCATGAGGGTCGACTCATAGGGTGTGCCAACAAAAAATCTGCGTGCCAATCAGCTCATTATGCCATGAGTTGACTCACGGGTCGACTCATGATTTTCAAACATGCATAACTTTCAAAATACAAGTCCAAAATCAATGAAATTTTCACCAATAGATTACAAATCACTTGTTCTACCAAATGATATTATCAAATCAAAATTTTAGTAAAATTATGATTTTGCCCTTGAAGAGCATAAAGACTTTTTCAATTTAAAATATTTGTATCCCTTCAATCTGCTTTGTAATCATCAAAATCAATCTAGGAGCAACAATCTCCCCCTTTTTGATGATGACAAAACACTTGAACAAAAGCATTTATGTGAATGCATTAATTTTAAAAGAATGCATTATAGGTGTATATGCTTGAAAAGAGTATGATTCTATTGGCATGTAATATAAATGGTCATATGCAAAAATAGTTTGTCCATTTTCTTAAAGATTTGAAAAAAAGTATTAGATCATTTTGAGTTTAAAATGTATCAGAGCAAGAGAAAAATAAATTTTGCAATGTATCAGAGCAAGAAAAATAATTTTTACAATGTTATCAGTAAAGATTTTACAATGTATCAAAGAAAATTTCACACTGTATCAGAGCAAATTTTATAATGTATCAGAGCAAGTTAAAAGAAATTTTAGGGTGTATCAGAGTGAGTTAAATTTCTTAAGATGTATCAAGGTGAGCATATGTAAAGCATTGTACTTAGCATTGTATTTTTGATATTGTTCTTTAAATTTTCAATTCATTCATTAATTTCCTATAATTTGTAGTTTTGATTGCTTTTTCTTTAATTGCTCATAATTTTTCTTTAATTGCTCATAATTTATGGTTTTGCTTTGGATGGCTTTTTGTTTAATTTCTGTCTGATACCAAATTTTTCAAAATTTTGTTTAATTTCTCAAATATTTATTTAATTTCTCCAATTTTTGTTTAATTTCTTCAATTTTTGTTTAATTTCTCCCCTTTTTTGACATCATCAAACATGGTTAACTCTTCCTTTTTCTGAAACATTCTTTAATTTCTCCCCTTTTAGAGTTTATCACAGATGCTTGCTCTCCCTTAATATAGCAATTATCAACAGCAAACAACAACAAAGAGAAGACAATATTTCAACAAGGAGAATATATATAACCAAAATATGATCAACATCATTACAAAAGGTAGAAATATAAGTAAAAGATGATTCCATTAATACCATAATTGTTTCATTACATAGTTCTTAAAATAAAAGTCAACTAGCTAATTGTCAATACATGACCCCAAAATTCAGATCCTAGAACAAGATACTAACTCCTAGGACCTAGTAATGATCAAGACAAATCATGGATCGGAGTCATCAGATATGGTATGAGAAGCTGATGGATCAGAAGTGCGTCCTCTACCCCGTCTGCCTCTGGCACGAGCAGGAGAGCGAGATGAACTAGGAGGCTGAGTACGCTGAGATGCTAAGGACTGAACAAAAAGGGTGAGTCTGATAGAATCAAGTACGTTCAGTGCTCTGGAAACAAATTGAAGTAGAGCAGTGAACTGAGTGGTAGCATGCTCACTCGATCCTCGGATCTCTTTCCTCAGTAATTCATATCCACCTTCTAGAGCTCTTCTGAGCCTGCCAGCCTCTGCAGTGAGGTCTGTGACCTCAAATAGTTGACTCTTGTGGCTTAGGATGGGCCAAAGCAAGGACTTGCCCTTGCAAGTCAAGAACTCTACCAGTCAGTCTCCAGACTGTGTCCTCAAGCTGCTGGATCCGGATGGACTGATCTGATATCATCTGAAATACAGTGGAGATGTGGGGAGTCATGGTCTGATCAGAAGAGGTGGCTCCAGGTGCAAAAGAAGTACTACTCCACTGGCTAGACAGCAAAGAAGCCACACGCTGTGATATATGCTCGATCTGATCGTCAGCCAGTCTGAACTCTGAATGAGATGCTCTGCTCTTTGGCTGATACACTGGTGTGGACATCCTAGTAAACTCTGAAGGGCCAGCCTCTGTATCAGGAATGAACTGGATATGTGGTGATGCTGCCCTGAAGTCATGGACAGGAGATGATGGACCTTCTTCTTCTACTCTCTCTTCAGTTCTGACTTCAGCTCTATCTTCAGTTCTCTCTTCAGTTCTCTCTTCAGTTCTCTCCTCAGTTCTCTCCTCAGATCCCTTGATCCAACCACCATCAATCTTTATAAATCCCATTCGATGCAGGATGGTTGGTTGAAAGTGTCCACATGAGAGAGCTTAGTAGAAGCCTCCCCCGCACAGCTAACTCCAAACCTCCTAAATACTCTAGTAAGGGCCATACCATAAGGCAAGTGTGCCTTGGATCTGTTCAAAGTTTCTCTCATGGCCTCTATCATAAGTGCAGGGAGGTTCAGGAGGGTCTGAGTGATGACATGAAACATGACACATACATCTCTGCTGGAAAGTAAGTCATGTCTACCACTCCTAGGAAAGAAGAGCTTTGTTACCATCTGATGCAGGACCCTCATCTCAATGGACAAAATCTTTGCTTCCAATTTGTTTAATCTTTCTGAATAGGTTTCTCCTAGAATAATTCTGATCCCCTCTTCTTTTACTGGGAGTTCCATATATGAGTATCCTTCACTAGGCAACTGAAGTATTTCTCCCAATATCCTAGAATCCAAGCAGATATCAATTCCCTTGACTGTTGAAGTTACTGACCCACTTCCATAAAGTAGATTCTGGTAGAATTCTCTAACTAGGTCAACATAGGTGACTTCCTTAAGGGAGCAGTAGAGTTCCCATCCTTGATTTTTAATCTTACTTGCAAAAGTAAAGCCCTCTTTCTCAAAGAATCGAAAATCTATATTTTTCCCGGTTTCGACTTTTCTATCGGAAAGAGGATTCTTACTGGGGCTTTGGAGGGATTGAGAGGGACCTTGAGCAGGTACTGAAACTGGAGTGGGAGCAGTTGAAGACTGAGCATGCCTTTTCTTTCGGACAATTTCTTCAGGCTCACGGATTGACTTTCTTTTTTGGGGAAGTTTCATCTTCGGAGCCATATTCAATAAAGTAGTAGACAAGAAGACTTGAATTGAGTGGAGGAGGGATCACAAGAGAGTAAAGAGGGATTTTGGTGGAGAGAAGAAGTGGATTTTGGAAGTTCGGTAAAGTGCTAGGGCACGTTCCAACCGCGCCAACCAATGCGAGAAAGCACAAAAAAAATCCCTTTCTAAGGAGGCGATTTTTGGTGGAGAGGAGGAGGGAGAAGTGCTTCGAATTGGATCCTTGGATTTGGAGCAAAAAGAGTTGGAGAAGATGGCTTTTGGAAGGAGGACGATGAGAAGATGAGTCGTCTCACAAACAGGGTCCCTTATAAAAACAACGAACCCGATGGAAGTTTGAGGAAATAACAAGTTTGCCATTGAGTCGACTCATGGGGGTCGACTCATGAAGTTCAGAAAATCAGAAAAAAATGCGAATAAATTCCAGAAAAATTCAAAATTTTGGGAGAAGGAATTTTGCTTAATGATAAGTTTTTAGAATGATAAATTTGAGCTTTTGGGACCGGGATAAATGTTGGAAATTGAGCTCTAAGATTTTTTAACATCAATTCTTTGGAAATTAAAAAATTTAGGCATATGGATCTAGAATTCCTAGATTTCTCCTAATTTCACAGAATCTATCCTCACTAAGGGCCTTTGTAAAGATATCAGCTAATTGATTTTCAGTGCAAACATATTCAAGAATTACATTTTTGTTTTGAACATGTTCTCTTATAAAATGATGTCTTATTTCAATATGTTTGGATCTTGAGTGTTGAATTGGATTTTTAGATAGATTTATGGCACTTGTGTTGTCACATCTTATTGGTATTTCATTAAGTTTGATTCCAAAGTCTTCGAGTTGTTACTTAATCTACAAGATTTGAGCACAACAACTTCCGGCTGCAATGTATTCGGCCTCAGCCGTAGACAGTGCTACCGAATTTTGTTTCTTGCTAAACCATGAGATTAGGTTAACTCCAAGAAATTGGCAAGTTCCACTTGTGCTTTTTCTATCTAATTTACATCCAGCAAAATCAGCATCTGAATATCCTAATAAATTAATTTGTGAGTCCTTAGAGTACCATAACCCTAGAGTTTGAGTACCATTTAAGTATCTAAGGATTCTTTTAACAGCATTCAAATGAGATTCTTTAGGATTAGATTGATATCTAGCACATAAGCAAACACTAAACATGATATCAAGCCTACTTGCAGTTAAATATAATAATGAGCCAATCATACCTCTATAGTATTTTAAGTCTACACATTTACCTTCATCATCCTTGTCAAGCTTACATGAGGGACTCATTGGTGTGCCAATTTGTTTGCAGTTCTCCATTCCAAATCTTTTGAGTAGTTCCTTGGTGTACTTGCTTTGGGTGATGGAGATTCCCTCTTTTGATTGTTTGATTTGGAGTCCGAGGAAAAAGGTGAGTTCTCCCATCATGCTCATCTCGAACTCCCCCTGCATAAGCTTAGCAAAGTCTTGACAAAGGGATTCATTAGTAGACCCAAAAATTATGTCATCAACATAAATTTGTATAACTAGCATATCATTTTGATTTCTTTTAATAAATAGGGTTGTATCTACATTACCTCTTGAAAAACCATTATTTAGTAAAAAATTACTTAGCCTATCATACCATGCTCTAGGTGCTTGTTTTAATCCATATAGAGCTTTATTTAATCTAAAGACATGATTAGGAAAAGCATGATTTTCAAATCCAGGGGGTTGTTCTACATATACTTCTTCAGAGATATATCCATTTAAAAATGCACTTTTAATATCCATTTGAAATAATTTGAATTTCATAAAGCAAGCATATGCAAGTAGAAGTCTAATAGCTTCTAATCTAGCAACAGGTGCAAAGGTTTCATCAAAATCAATTCCTTCTTCTTGATTATATCCCTTAGCAACTAGTCTTGCTTTATTTCTAATTACATTTTCATGCTCATCTAATTTGTTTCTAAAGACCCATTTTGTGCCAATTATTGAATAATCTTTAGGTCTTGATACTAAGGTCCAAACATTATTTCTTTCAAATTGATTAAGTTCCTCTTGCATAGCATTAATCCAATTATGATCATTTTCAGCTTTTTCAAAAGTTTTAGGTTCAAGATGAGATACAAAAGCACAATAATTAACTACATCTCTAAGTGAAGAACGAGTTTTTACCCCATGCATAGGATCACCAATAATTAACTCCTTAGGGTGGTTGTGAACATACCTCCATTCTTTGGGTAGGTCATTTGTACCTTGAGGTTGTTCTTGAATTTCTTCACCTCTCTTATTTTGTTCGTCTTCTTGATCCTTGTCTTCTGGAGTTGCTGAATCTTTCAGAGTGATCTCCTTCATACCTTCTATTAGTGGATCTGCATCATCAACACCCTCATTCTTCCTTGAAGGAAGATCGTTAGATTCATCAAAAACAACATGTATGGACTCCTCAACTACTAAGGTTCTTTTGTTGAAAACTCTAAATGCTTTACTAGTGGAGGAGTAACCTAGAAAGATTGCTTCATCTGATTTTGCATCAAATTTACCAAGTTTTTCTTTACCATTATTTAATACAAAACATCGGCAACTAAAAACATAAAAATATGCAATATTTGGTTTTCTTCCTTTCCAAAGTTCATAGGGGGTTTTCTTTAAAAATTGTCTAATTAAAGCATGATTTAAAATGTAACATTCTGTGTTAATTGCTTTCGCCCAAAAATATCTTGGAAGGTTGCTTTCACAAAGCATGGTACGGGCCATTTCTTCTAAGGTTCTGTTTTTCCTTTCAACTACCCCATTTTGTTGGGGTGTCCTAGGAGCAGAGAAGTTATGGCCAATTTCATTTTCATCACAAAAATTTTCAAAATCTTGATTTTCAAATTCAGTTCCATGATCACTTCTAATATTTTGAATTGAAAACCCTTTTTCATTAGAGACTTTTCGATGAAATTTAGTGAAAATATGAAAAGTTTCATTTTTGTGAGCCAAAAAGAAAACCCAAGTAAAACGAGAGTAATCATCTATAATTACAAAGCCATATTGTTTTTCTCCTAGACTAGTGGTTCTGGTTGGTCCAAATAAGTCCATATGTAAGAGCTCTAAAGGTCTAGAAGTTGAAACAGTATTTTTGGATTTAAATGAAACTCTAGTTTGTTTACCTAATTGGCATGCATTACAAATTCTATCCTTTTCAAAATTCAATTTTGGCAAACCAAGAACTAATTCCTTTTTAATTAATTTTGAAAGAGAGTGCATGCTAATATGTGCAAGTCTACGATACCATAGCCAACTAGTCTCATTAATTTTAGCATTCAAGGATACTAGGCATTGCATGTCTAATTTGGCTAAGTCATTCAAATCTACCATATAAACATTGCCATGCCTATGTCTTATAAATTTAATGCCATCGTTAATAGGACTAGTCACAATGCAAACAGATGATTCAAAAACTACTTTATAATCTTTATTACAGAATTGATTAATGCTAAGTAAGTTATGCTTTAAACCTTTAACTAATAAAATATTCTCAATATATTTGGAGAGAGTGATACCAATGTTACCTATCCCGATGATCTTTCCTTTGCCATTATCTCCAAAGGTGACCATCCCTCCATCCTTAGCATCAAGCGTGATGAATTATGATTCATCACCAGTCATGTGTCTCGAGCATCCACTGTCAAGATACCATTTCCTGTTTCCTTCTTGGGATGCTAGACACACCTGCAAGCAAAGGTCAAGTTTCTGTCTTAGGTACCCAAACTTTCTTGGGTCCTTTTAGGTTAGTCAAAATGGTTCCTTTTGGAACCCATATTTTCTTTGTAGTTGTGTTTGCATATTTGTTAATAAGACATGTGTATGATTTATGTCCTATTCTTCCACATTTGAAACAAGTAATATTTGTAGACTTGTTACTTGAATAATTTACATAAATATCCTTCAGAAATTTTTGTTTCTTCAGGGGTTTATAGCCAAGTCCAGCCTTATCATATATAGCTTTCTGATTATCAAGAATCATATTTAGTTTGTTTGAGCTTAAGGTGAACTTATCTACTATAGATTTCAGCTTGTTAATTTCATCCTTTAAGTTTTGATTTTCTTGAATCAGGGTGAATTTTTCAATTGAAAGGTTTGCAGCTTGTTTCACTAAGGACTGATTTTTTAATTTCAGTTCTTTGTTTTTCTTCCCTAGTTTCTTTAATTCATCAATTGAATCATAGAATGCTTCATGCAATTCTTCAAAAGTAAATTCACCAGTGGATTCAGAAGTTACCTCATTTTCGTGTGCCATCAGGCACAGGTTGGCTTGTTCTGTTGAGGTTTTCTCGTCGGAGCTTGAGTCATCACTCGCACTCCAAGTCGCCATCATTGCTTTCTTTTTGAACTTTTTGGGACCTTTCTTCAGTTGTGGACATTCGGATCTGAAATGTCCCGGCTTCTTGCACTCGTAGCATATAAGGGGTTGATCTTTCTCTTTTTCTTTGCTTTGTTCCCCTTTTGTGAACTTCTTTCTCATCCCCTGTTTCCTTTTTCTTAGAAACTTCTTAAATTTTCGGGTGATGAGTGCCATCTCTTCATCCTGTTCTTCATCTTCAGTGTCATCCGTTTCATAATCAGGCGAAGTTGTGGATTTGAGGGCAATGGTTCTTTTCTTTTTGACTTCATCCTCTTGATGTTGCTTCATGCTAAGTTCATGAGTCATCAAGGATCCAAGAAGCTCTTCTAGAGGTAGAGTGTTCAAGTCCTTTGCTTCTTGGATGGCAGTCATCTTGGCTTCCCAAGTTCTTGGCAGTGACCTGAGAATCTTCCTTACAAGTTCACTGTTAGTATAAGATTTGCCAAGACTCTTCAAACCATTAATTATATCAGTTAAATGAGTAAACATAGCAGTTATGGACTCATCATGTTCTATTTTGAACAATTCATATTTATGCACTAGCATGTTTATTTTAGTCTCTTTTACTTGATTTGTTCCCTCATGGGTTACTTCTAATCTATCCCATATTTCTTTAGCAGATGCACAAGTAGAAATGCGATTAAATTCATTTGCATCTAGTGCACAATAAAGAACATTCATAGCTTTGGCATTTAATTGTGCCAACTTCTTATCAACCTCATCCCATTCTTTCTCGGGTTTGGTTGATTCCTCACCATCTATAATCTTGGTGGGTGTGTGAGGACCGTTCACTATGATACTCCACATATCATAGTCGAGTGCTTGTATGAATATCTTCATCCGAGCTTTCCAATAGGTGTAATTAGACCCATTGAAAAGTGGAGGTCGGTTTGTAGATTGTCCCTCGGCTAGAGAAGTACCGATATGGGTTGCCATAGATCTTTGGCTCTTTGATTGTTAGATCAAAGAAGGGCTAGAGCACCGGGCTCTGATACCACTTGTTGCCCAGCTATGCAACCTAAGAGGGGGGGGTGAATTGGGTTTCTAAAAATTTTAGACTTAATTAATTACTTATGATGAACAAGACAAAGATTTTAATTCAATATTAATTACCTAAAGTAGGAATGCAAGAATATAATAAAGAAATAAAGTGAAGCGATAAAGCACACCACAAACACAAGGATTTATAGTGGTTCGGTGCCAACCTTGCACCTACATCCACTCCCCAAGCTCCTACTTGGGAATTTCAATCCACTATACTTGTATTCAACCCGAATACAAAACATCGAAAACTCTGACACTAGCTATCCCAAGCTAGTCTACTTATTTTCCGGGTACAAATAAACCCAAAACACTCCGATTTCAGGTTCGGATCAACCTTTCCTTGTTTTGAAAATCCTCCAAAAACAAGAACAATTACTTACAAGAGTAAGAAAATTTAGAGCACAAATTAATACAATAACAGCTCCTTAAATGAGCGAATATAACAATTAAAAATACTTTACTCAAATGAAGAGATCCTTTTTGAATTTTCTCAAGGTGGATGAACGCTTGAATGAATGCTTGAGAAGAGGATGATCGTTGATTGAAGATCTCTTGAAGGCTTTGAAAGATCTCTAAATCAAGGTTGAAACAATAGGCGTGACAAATCCTCTCTTTGAATGCTCTTGAATCTCTTTCACAATCTCTCATGTGGATTTTGGATCCTCTTTTCTTTTTCTCTCAAATATCTCGTTGATCACTTTTTCGTATATTTTTGGATCCTCTCAATGAATTTGATCTCTCGTTTGATCTGCCGATTGATCTGCAATTTCTTTCACCATTTGAAACATTTTATAGCATTAGAAGCAAGAGAAAACATATTAGGCAGAAAAAGAGCCGTTAGAGCATTTTTAGGAAGCATAAAAGGTAATTAAAATGGACAAAAAAAATAGCCGTTGCTGATATTTTCCATCGCAGGGGTCGACTCATGAGTCGACTCATGCTTCAGGAGTCGACTCATGAGTCGACTTCTGTTGCAAAGACCAGAAACATGGATTTTCTGCAACTTTTGGCCTAAAACTGCAGGGGTCGACTCATGGGGGTCGACTCATGCCTGGGGGTCGACTCATGAGGGTCGACTCACAGGGTGTGCCAACAAAAAATCTGCGTGCCAATCAGCTCATTGTGCCATGAGTTGACTCACGGGTCGACTCATGATTTTCAAACATGCATAACTTTCAAAATACAAATCCAAAATCAATAAAATTTTTACCAATAGATTACAAATCACTTGTTCTACCAAATGATATTATCAAATCAGGATTTTAGTAAAATTATGATTTTGCCCTTGAAGAGCATAAAGACTTTTTCAATTTAAAATATTTGTATCCCTTCAATCTGCTTTGTAATCATCAAAATCAATCTAGGAGCAACAGCATGGGTCAACTCGAATCATTTAGCGATCTAATCAAGATATAATTTATCAAATTGGCCAGATAAATGAGATCAATGGGAGGATCTACTAAGCTTGCCTTAGACACCATCGAAATGGTCAGATAAGCCGCTCCTAATTAAAAATCACCGATTGAAATGCCAAATTTATCTTAGACACCAATTGATTAATTAATTTTGATTTGACTAACCTAATGATTCATATTCAACCATTGAGCCACAATCAAAGTCCATTTGGTCTAATCAAAGATATAGACTTGACCATCTACAACTATTGTATTAGAAAAATTATGATTAAACTAATTCAATATTTGATTAGATTTAATCAATTTCTCTACATGGTCAATTAATTCTTTGATTCTAATCTTAGGTCTAACCTAATTAAAAGGACCTAATTTGAGCTAACTCATGCCTCCATGTTTTATGCAATGTCATTAGATCTTAAATTATAATTCTAGATCTAATCGATTCTATACTTAATTCTCAATTAAATTTAATATTAACATGGGTTTAGGTTATGGTTATGGTTTGAAATAATTTTAATTTTTTTATTTTGTAAATAATTTATAATAAAAACTATACAAAGATTTTTTATTTTGAAACTAGGTCGACTCAATCAATATTGAGCCAGCTACATAAGGAGACTGGGTCAACTCAATTCAAAACTGGATCAGCTCATTAATTGTGTGAGCATGATTCAAGAAGTTTTAGATCTAAAAATTCTTGCATAACACTAAAATAAAATCAATCATAAACACTTTTAGATCATATCTAAAATTTTTATTATTCAAAATTTTATTTTTTTATGATTAAAATAATTTTAATCACATAGATTAGATATCTTATTTTTCATACAGCTTTGTATCACTTACAACAAACCTAAGATTTCAAGATCTAGGATTTTATAGAAAAATAAGTTCTTCCTTTCACATTCTTCTTCATGGGATCTAATCACATGGCACCCCTATATGTCATAAAATTATCCCATCAAATGGAAAGAAAGGACCTTTAAACCCTTCTTGCTCCTATGATCGGACGGCCTGGTAATCAACTCAATCCAAGTACTTGCTAATCAGATCATCTAATCTAACCACATATCATATATGTATGAATTTAAATCTAATCTAAATTATATCAAATCTGATTATAATTTTAGATTACATCTAAATCAGATCATAAACATCACATGCATGATATAAAATTAGATTTTATCAATGATCAACACAAACTAGGACAATCTTTTCACTGTAAGGGGTAAACCCTACAGCAGGATAACCTTATATTAGTTTGTGTGATCAATCATTAATTAAATTTAGATCAAAATATCATATATTAGATCTAAATAAAATTTAAATTTAAATTTAATATGTACATAAATTATGTCATAATGAACCTAAGCTCTGATACCATTGTTGGGATACGTAGATGATTTCATGCATGTATTTTGAAATTTTTTTGAAAAATTTATAGTGAAAGATATTTAAATTAATTTAACATGCATATGATCTAATCATCAAATCAAGCTACTTTAGAATCTATGATATATTATGTTGTATATAAAATCTAAAATAATTCAAAGATAAAATCAGCATGCATGCATGTGAGCAGTAGATCATATCTACTTCTAATCTGAGTTCAGAACTTGATATCTGAGTGTGGGTTGATAATCACCGCTACTGAGAGACATGATAGAGAGAATCTTTGCTGGTTGCTCACAGTCGCACATGCATCCGGCCTCGACAAAAAATTCACTTGTTGTCCCGATCTGATCGGTCTTCTTGGGAGTGCTAGCTCGCGTGAAGACCTTCTTCTTGGCTGATCTGAATTCTTTCTTCAAATCTATAAAATCTTTTCAGAGATTGAAGATAGGCATCTGAAGAAGATAAAAAATTAAAAGAAATATGAAGAAGAAAATATTTTTTTTCTAATTTATTCTCTCTTTCCAAACCCTTAGAATCAAAAACTTGGAATTCAGGTTTTTGTGCACACCCCAAGAGAGAGAACCCTCCTCTCTATTTTTTACATCATGAACTATGCCCAAACTTTTTGCATATAAAGATCTCTCTTCTGGTATCTTACACTCACCAAAGAAACTACAAAAGCCCCCTTTATAGACGTGTGAGCGGTGAGGTGAAGAGTCCTAGTGATCATGGACTCTTATAGGATTCCACCTCCCTTCTCAATTCTGTATCCCAAAAAATATTAAAAAAATATGGAATGTCTCTTTTCATATTTTTTTATGATAAATCAATTCTTCAGCTAATCTTCCATAAAATATCTTCTCAAAATATCACACATATAAGGAGAAAAAAATTTATTGGTGTAGAGAGGTGATCTGGATAAGAACAGATTCTCCTGATAAGAAATATTTTAAAATTAAATTTTAGAACCTTTCTTTTATCAAAACCAATCAGATTTAGATCAAAGATAGAGAAGGGAAAGAACTCTTTGGTGTGAAAAAATCTTATACAAAATAATTTTATGTGTGGAGATATATGGCATGCAAGCTGGATTGGCACGAGAGAGAAGAGTCCTATTCCAATAAGGACTCTAAATTTCTTTATTTGGATCCAAACCAAATTACATCTAGTTTATCCCAAATAAAATATATGAAATCCAATCTAATTAGGTTTATAAATTTTTAATCAAATTTGAATCAAATTAAGAATTGATTGAACCAAAATTCTGATCAAATCAAGGATAATTCTTCGTTAGCGATTAGGTCATCTCATAACCTAATCGAATCAAACCTAATTAAATATAATTTAATTAGATTTTATTTATTCCTCTTTGCTCAATCAAATTAAACTAATCAATAATCTAAATACTAATTAATCTTCTATTAATTCATTAATACTTGGTGAATTAATTTATTATAATTTTTGCATAAGGTTAATCATTAATCAAATTGACGATTAAGCCCTTGAATGATTTTCAATCATTGATCAACCACATGATTAGTCATGAACTTCTTTTGAGTGTGACCTCATAGGTTCGATCTAAGTCAGTAGCACAGGAATAATTTTCTGAACCAATCGATGTAACCATTTAGCAATGGTGATCTGATGTCCAAATAGGTCGAATGAAGGCAAAGCAACATTCAAGAACCTATTAATTTATGGTTACCGTATAATTTATTCCTTTGACTCTAATGCTTAAGGATGATCTAGGATTTAACTGTCAATTCTAGATAAGTCATCCATATTATATTTTAACATTTTTCAAATCCATCACATGGATTATCTGGGTCCAGATTTTATTAAATTGAAATACACTGATGCATATCTTCTTCTAATTCAGAGGGGTCAATTCTATCTTGACTCACGCATCGACTTGTCAAGTATTTGACTGCACCCAAAAATTTTCCATCACTAAATTAAAAATTCAGTTAGTTCGGTATCAAAGTACAGTGAGTTGCTTGCAAGTCACCGTGGTGATCTCAAATCGGAGGGACAGTTATACCCATATCCTTCAAAAGCTGCTCTAGACAGCATAGTGCTTCACAGTTGGTCACGTTCAGTGATGATGTACTCCTACATCTCACCTGCATGCCATACCAATATCTCCATACTATTTGGTTACAAGGACAACCAACACATATGGCATACAATGACCTACACTTGATATCGCTATCGTCCTAGTAATAGTATATCATTTGATTGCGAACTAGTTTAAGGACTACATGATAAATCTTTCTTTATCGATCAAAGTAGTCCTAAGGACTTCATCACAACATAAGAGTTCATTAGAAGATGTAATCTTGTGATGAAAAATATCAAATAATTTTTATTATTTATCAATTCATATATATATATATATATATATATATATAATTAGCACAATCATCAAATGATTGGCTTTAGGACTCAATTTCCAATAGATGGGGGTTGATAAAAACAAAGGTAAAATGGGGACTATCCTGTTTAAAGGTAAATCTAGTGACTGTTGGGTCCAAATGGTGGGGAGAGACTCAGAAAAGAAGAGAGAATAGGGCTGAGAACTCTTATCTAAGTTAGGTGAGTCCTCACGTCATTATTCTGGCGGTCTCTTCCTAATGGCAACACCAAGGAGAATGCAAGAAATCCCAGATGATTCATGATAATTTCTCAAGCAACTCAAGGTTGAGATCCAAGGAAGGAGAAGGGAACTCTTATAGACAGGTTTCCTAAGCTAAAGTAGATTCCCACAGCCTCGATTTCAATGGAATCAAGGGAGAAGAAGACTCACAATTGGATTCTTCTTCCTCCTCTCCTTCCACATGTCAAACACGTGATTTAGGTGGAACTAGGCTCATTTAATCTAGACTGGGTCTAAAAGCCCAAACTGGGTTGGTTTATGCTAGGCTATTACATTCTTTCTCCCTTAAAAATAATTTTATCCTCAAAATTAATATACCTAAAATTTTGAAGAGCTGTGGATACTTGACTTTCATTTCTACTTCGAGTTCTTATGTAGTTTCTCTTTCACTATAGTTGCTCCATTTTATCTTCACATAAGGTATAGTTCAATGCCACAATACCTGATCCTTCTTGTCAACAATCCATATCAGATACTCTGCATAATCTAGCACATGACTCGAGCCGGGTCGGCACACGATGGCCGCACACTTCCTGGGATAAGGTTCTAAAGAATATGCAAGACCTTAAAAATCCATTACAATGTTAAGATCTCATGAATACTATTGATCCTAATTCATAATAAATATTCTATATTAACAAATATCAAATCTTATATAATTTAAAAAACTCAGCCATTCAACTATCATTGATGATACTCTATCTAATCAATTCTTTGAAATCGACATCTCAACTTTAGCTTAGTACAAGTATCCTATAACTTTGAAAAAGAAAAGAAGATGATTATGATCTTTACAATCCAGTAAAAATTTTCACACACTCATACTAATAGAATAATAATATAAAAATAACAGATAAATATTATCAAAGATAGAACATAAATCATAAATCTCATGTCAAATATTTAATATAACTTAATATTGATACATACAAAATATGCATCATATGCCATCGAATATCCATCTTTTTCTACATATACGTAATTAAGTAAAATCCCTTTTGCATAATTATGGTTTCATGTCTTATCATTCATATCTCATTAACTTGATCCAGATCAATCAACTGTTATCTTTAGGATTTTAGACTAATCATAGTCATGCTCCAGTCTGTGACTGGCAAACTCAAGTACCATATTTTTGCTTGTAGTGAGGCTATTTTTAGTGCCATATTTCTATCCATGGTGGGCTATTTATCGTGCCATATTCCCATTAATGGTAGGCTATTCCCAATTCCATATTTTTGCTAGTGGCAGGGCTATTCTTAATACAATGTTCCTACCCATGGTAGGTTATTGTCAGTGCCATATTCTTGCCCATGGTATGCTATTCTCAATGTGATGTTCTTTCCCATGATGAGGCTATTCGCAATTTAATGTGGATAGTTTAAATACTCATTTCTTGATCATCAATTTATTAATCTCAATTATTCTAGAAAAATACTATAAATATTATATCTTTTTAGATTTTTAATAGTTGGTATCACAATCCAAACTATTTGAAAAGCCATCAATAGAAATATATAATATAGAAAGTAAAAGTTATTATACTGACGGTCACATATCCATCAAAATCGGTTATGAAAAATCAAAATCATGTAATACATAAATAAACATATATATATATATATATATATATATAGTATTCGTGTCCAAGGATCTTTATCCCAACCAGTGATTGACTCAAATACAATAATCGATGAATTTTTTGATCTATAAATTTGAAAATAAGGTGTTTCATTTGACACCTTCTTGAGTAGATAATTATGTCTATATTCTCAAGATCTAGATAAAAATTATAGATGATCATGGATAATAAAAAATTATAAAAGATGGCCATAATACTACTTGTCTAGAATCCCTCTTAGGTTCACCAATTGATTTGGTCACCTAAGTACCTAGACCCTCCACTGTTCCATAAGATTTCTAGAGAAAAATTCATGAAGAGAGAGAAAATTATAAAAAGAGAAGAAAGAGAGAGGAGAGAGGGAAGAAAGAGAAGACTCTCTCTGTTCTTTTGTTCATTTTTTTCTTTGTTTTCTTTTTTTTCTTTTCTTTTTTTCTTTTCGTTTTTCTTTTCTTTTCCTTCTTTTTCTCTCATTTTGCTTCTTTCTTCTTCTTCTTCATGGAAACAGGGGAGAGGAACAATATAAGGCTGGAGACACCCACGGCGGCGACCACGATCGACGAGGACCCTTTGGCATCGATGAAGGCAGCTCTAGCTTGCAACTAGTCGAGCATTGTCATATCCTATGATGTTGATCAGCTCGATGAGGGGAAAGAAGAAGAAGGTAAAAAAAGAGAAAATTCATTTCCCATGGATTCTAGCAATGATCCTTGCTAATCCCACTAGAAATCAAGCCTTAGAACTAGAGAATATGGGAGAAGGGTTGGAGATTGTTACCTTGACTTTGATGAGATCTTGCAGTCGAATCCAGCTATGGAATCCCCATGAAATCCTCATGGAAATGGCTTGAAATCAAGGGCTTTAAGGGTGGAAATTGATGAAACTCAAATTGGGATGCTATATAGGGGCTGTAATACCTCAATCCAATAAAATTCTGACTACACAAACCTTAAAGTAGCTATAAAAAAAAGAATTTAAGAGAAGACTCTTATTTCTTCCTTTCTCAAATGACTCCTAAATGAAGCCGGAAATCCACTAGTGGGAAGGAGTTGAACTCCTCCTCATTGGTCCTATTTAAAGGGAAGAGTGCTTCCCTCTCTTTCTTGTTAAAAACCAAGGGCCAAGCTGGTGAAATTGTTTGAGTTTGTTCCCAAAAATCATGATTATGCCCCATGGAAATTGAGTTGGAGAGACCGTCAATTTCGTCGAAGATCATAAAAAAAAAATCTCCTATTTTTCTCCTTGTTTCCGCCCCTTTTTTTGATTTTTTTGATGCCAGTGGTCATCACTGACCATTGGTTTGGATTTATTAGACTACAGCTCACAACCCTAGCTACCACCGACCACAGCCACACTAGCTATGGCCTCCAATTTGGGGAACAAATGGAGACCTGAAGGTCTCCTATTTTGCCAAGAACCCATGAGAAGAAAAGAGGAAGAAGAAAGAAAAGAAGAAAAAAAAAAGAAAAAAGGAAAAAGAAAAAGAAAAGAAAGAAAGAAAGAAAGAAAAAAAGAGGAGAATTTCTCTCTCCTCTCTCTTCCCTCTTCCCTCTCTCTTTCTTTTTCTGAAATTATTTTTTTCTCTAGAAAGTTTCACTTTCTCTCTCTATAATTTTTTTCTTATTTTCTTTGTTTTCTATTTTTTCTTTTATTATTTCTTCTTTCTTTTTCCTTCTCTTTCTCTCATTTTCTTCGTTCTTCTTCTTCTTCATGGAAACAGGGGAGGAGAACAATATAGGGCCGGCAACACCCATGACGACGACCACGACCGGCGAGGACCCTTTGGCATCGATGAAGGTAGCTCTAGCCTACAACAATTCAAGCATGGTCATATCCAGTGATGTCAACCAACTCGACAAGGGGAAAGAAAAAGAAGGTAAAAAAAAAAAGAGAGAGAATTCATTTCCCATAGATTCTAGCAATGATCCTTGCTAATCTTCCTAGAAATCAAGCTTTAGAACTAGAGAATATAAGAGAAGAAGGGTTGGAGATTGTTACCTCAACTTCGGTGAGATCTTGTAGCTGAATCCAGCTGTGGAACCCCATGAAATTCTCATGAAAATGGCTTGAAATAAAAGGCTTTAAGGGTGGAAATTGATGAAACTCAAATTGGGATGCTATATAAGGGCTGTAATACCCTAATCCAATAAAATTCTGACGGCACAAACCTTAAAGCAGCCACAAAAAAAAAGAATTTAAGAGAAGACTCTCATTTTTTTCTTTCTTGAATGACTCCTAAATGGAGTCGAAAATCCACCATTGGGAAGGAGTTGAACTCCCCCCCCACTGATCCTATTTAAAGGGAAGAGTGCTTCCCTCTCTTTCTCGTTAAAACCAAGGGCTAAGTCGGCAAAATTGTCTAAGTTTGTTTCTGAAAATCATGATTGTGCTCGATGGAAATTGAGTGGGAGAGACCATCGATTTCATCAAAGATCATAAAAAGAAAATTTTCTATTTTTTCTCTCATTTCTGTCCCTTTATTTTGAATTTTTTTGATGTCGATGGTCATTACCGACCATCGGTTTGGATTTGTTAGGCTGTAGCTCACAACCCCAGCTACCATTGGCCATAGCCGCACTAGCTGTGGCCTCCGATCTAGGGAACAAATGGAGATCCGAAGGTCTCCTATTTTGCCAAAAACCCACAAGAAGAAAAGAGGAAGAAGAAAAAAAAGAAGAGAAAGAAAAAGGAAAAAGAAAAAAGAAAAGGAAAAGAAAGAAAAAAAGAAAGAAAAAAGAGAAAAAAGTTTCTCTCTCCTCTCTCTTCCCTCTTCCCTCTCTCTTTCTCTTCTTGAAATTATGTTCTCTCTTTAAAAAGTTCCGCTTTCTCTCTTTATAAATTTTTCTCTTCAGAATTATTTTTCTCTATAAAGTTTATCTCTCTAAGATTGATCAAGTAAATAACTTTCTTTTAATAATTTTAATCAAGTTTAGTAAAGGATCCTGATCCACAGTCATCAGACAACGTGTCGGTATCCATCTTGATCGGATCCGAATACCATCAGATTTGATCTATGTAATCTCTATGAAGCTAATTATATCTTAATCTCATCTTGAGTAAATAAAATTATTTGATCGAACTGACTATTGATCGTTGAGCACCATGTTAGCCTCCATCTTGACTCTTGTTGGATATTATTGATTTGATCACTCTTGATCTCTGTTGAATTATCTGAATTTTAGTGTGTTCCTGATGAGATATATTTAGATGACTGACCGACCTAGATTGTTGGATGCAACTACCATTCATCATGTCTCCCATGATTATTCATATCTTTTTTGATTATTGAACTTAATTACATATAGGGGTGTAGTTGTCTCGACAAAAAGATATCTAGTAGTAGGATACTGCGATGTAATCTATGAATTGAAGATTCTGAAAAAAAATTTATGAAATTATATGAATTTATTAGAGTACATGTGAGGTAAGTAATACTTCATTTTTTTTAGATTTATCAATAAATTATAAAATATTTTCTATATTGAATTATTTGTGACTTATAAATTTGATGTATGGTAATTTAGATTGCCGAATATATCTTTTTTTTAATATGTTAAATGATTTATGATTGATTGTATTGATTTTATTATGGATTATATTGATGGATCTTGATGTTGCCTAGTTTATGACTTTTTGAATTGGAATATGAAAAAATATTTTGAATTTGAGATGGATTTTGACTCATAGCCTAACTAAGTATGGAACCGCACCAGTGAGGTTGTGCACTGATATTTTGATATTCTGCCGGTGAAAGTTGTATGCTAATATTTTAATATCCTATCAGTAAAGATTGTGCGCTGGTATTTCGATATCCTATCAGTGGAGGCCTTATGCACTAGTATTTTTATATCCTACCGTGGAGGTTCTACGTTGATACTTTGATACCCTGCCATTGGGAGTTATGTAGTGGCACTTTGATTTAGTTCATGGTTGTTGAGACGAACATGATGTTTGAAAGAAATTGATTTACGAATAAAAATAAATTTACACTAATTTTATTTGATTAATATTATATATTTTGAATTGATATGCCTTGCATGCTTGTTTTCAGTATATTATTATTACTAAATTTATTTAACTAAAGTGTACATTACTTATTGAGCTGTCTAGCTTATTACTCTATATTTTATTATTTTTATAAATTCAGAAGACTAGCTTGACTTAGGATTTCGATATGTGAGAGCGAATTAGAAGTAGAATTTGATATCTTTATTTAAATTAAGATTTATTGGTGTTGATAGAAAACTATAAAATTTTATTTTATAAAATATTTATACTTATTTGAATTAAAATTAAATATTAATTAATTAAATTTTATTTCACTGTCGATTATGATATCGTGATAAAATATCTTGCATACTTGTGGAGAGAGTTCTTCATAAGTATGTGGCAGTTGCCATGACTCTTGATTTGTGATATTGGATCGAGGGTGTGATAAGGATAAAGATTGATTTTTATAGGCTAAATCTGAGATTAATTGAGTAAAAAACAGAGTCTTATTTTTCTCTTTCCTCTAAAATCGAAGAAGAAGTCAGACTCCTTCCAAGAGTCTAATTCTTTTTTTTAAAATTTTTTTATGTAGAAAATAAACGAAAATCTCAATCTTTATAAGTAGTGTTGAGATTCATTACCAAGTCCTAATCTAATTAGGATTCTATTTTTATTTAGTCATTAGCTTTAATGATTTTAGGACTACTCTATTTAATTATTCTTTTTATGTTCTATTTAAAAATAATTTATTTCTAAAGTTACACTATTAAATTTAGAATTTATATTTTAGAGATTTTTTTTTTTAATTTTTGAGTTTAGATAGAAGTTAAATTTCTATCGACATAGCGCTAAAGGGACATTTGATGTCTTCTTTGTGTGCAGAAGAGTGTGGGAAGAAAAAGAGAGGACAGATTATTTGTGCATGTAATGCTCTTTTATAAGATATCTTTGTAAGTTTTTGATCTTTATTTTCTTTCGAATAAATTTATTTTTTTCTCTCAATTTTTTTCTATAATTATTTTTTCTCACGATTTTTCATAAATATTTTTTTATATTTGTTATTTATTTTGGATCTTGAGCCGGCACAATCAATCAACTTTGTATAGCATGCTATTCTACATAATATTATAACTAGGATTTTGAGATTGATGGCCTGTATATGTGTAGCTTTACAAGAGTTCTATGCTTTGAGTGTAATGTGGTCACATCTCTATAACTAACCAAATGTAAATTGATAACAGTTATAGGATTCTAGTGTCGTAAAAGTAAATCGAGTGATGACACACATGTTGGTGTTGGTTTGACTCGCCACCACCGTTCAACGGTAGTGACAGAGAGCCCTAAGACTAAACTAACTATCGCAGTGAAAGTGCTTGTCAACTTTTCCTTCTTTGAGAGCGGAAAAATTGACCAAGGTTTGATGAAAAAACAATGATTGTTTAATGGGAAGCCGAAACGATTATGAAAGACTATAAAGCTCCAAAATTTCCACAAAAGATGTAGACTTATATTCTTATACTTGATTTTTTTTTTTTTTTTTGGTGAATATCCTTATTCTTGATCTTTGGACTGTGATTTTACGTTGGCATTTAAATACGAGTGGGTTTTGGACTTCTTAGTGGAGCAGTGGAGAGGCTAGACCAAATTGATCCTCTAGTTGCTGAGACGGACCAAATTGTGGCTGGGAGGGGGCGATGGGGCTAGATTTTAGGTTGAAAAAGTTGTTCTAAATTATTGTTGCCTGTGTTAGGATGGCTATTAGTGCCGGGTCATTTTCTTTTGTTTTTTCTTTGATGGTGCTAGCCCCGGGTCTTGGATGGCTGTTGGGTTGCGGCATACGGTATTAATTTTTGTCTAATTTTTGTCTGAGAGTGCTAACTATCGCAGTGAAAGGAAGGAAATTTTTGTCTCTTGCTTTTTTTATCTCTGTTTCTTTCTTCTCTTCTCCTCGGTACAGTTTTTTTTTTTTTTTTCTCCTCCTGTTTTTTCTAAAAAATTTAAAAAAAAAGAAAAAAAAAACCTTACCGTTGGATTTATGCAAGAAGGATAAGATCTCAAAATATTTCATAGTGAAAAGATCATCGTTGGAAAGGAATCACACAGCCCTAAATTTTTCTCTGTTCTTTTTTGTTTGGACCATGGAGGTCCGGATTAGTTTTTAGTTGAATTTTCCCTCCCCTCACCTTGAGTCAAAGATCAGATTCATTCCAACGAGAGAAAGCTAGCATAAGTTGCCGCAAACCTTAGATCTTCTTTTCCAATACAATTGGCTTCAACGAAAAAGTTAATTAGCAGCAAGCTCAAAAAACTTCCCTGTCCACAAGTTCCCACTTGCAAAGAATAAATGAAAATTCTTTGCTTCTTCCTTGGACCCAAAAGAATTGGGCAAGTTTCATGTGCAACAACAACTCAACAAGGAAGCAGTAGTGGCCATCGCCAATTTGATTTCATTAATCGGCCTGAAGATCTGAGAGTGCTAACTCCAAATTTCCACTTGCCAGCTTTGATCATTTTGGCATTTGTAGGAATATTATGGCCAAGTCTATGATGCACCTGTCAACTTGAATAAATGTCTAATTTGAAAAGTCGAAGGCTTACAGTCAGAGATAGCCATGCCTTTTAACTACATGAGGTGTAGTTATAATATAATATTCTTGACCATAACGAAAGAGGAGACGAGTCATTATGCACGTTTATTTGACCAGGCAGTTTTTCAATCACATGAGGAGAGACTCCGCAGTGGTGATAGCGTAGGACCAAGTGAGACAACGAAAGAAAAGCTTTGGAGTTCCCTTTGCTGAAGCTTTGAAGTCGATTCTGTAGCATTTTGGAATTGGCATCGTGCACCTCAATCTGAACTTTGAACTATGAACCATACTTGTCTACTAATTTATTCAATGTATTTGGAAAGTAGGTGATTGATAGCTACTTCGAGCTGATTTTGAGTATTCCATAATTAATGTGCTGACTTGAAGCTAGACTAATGTTACCCACCGACTATGCTGTATGAGCGTGAGTTTAGACTGACTAGATCCACTAGTTGCTTAGAAGAACCGTATGGCTGGTAAGAGTTTTGACCAAATATTACTCGAAAAAAGGTGTTTATGGTGAAAGGAAGGAACTTTATGTGCAAGGCGGGTCCATTAAGTACCATGAACATTTTTTTGCATGAATTTTAAAGTAGACCACAAAAAATGTTTGAACAGTATGTGAGGTGGAAAAGGACTCCCAATGGAGTCCTCCTTTCCTCGAGTTCGATCTAGATCGGGAGTTTAGAGCTCATTGGAACTCTACTTTTCGACTATAAAAAATCCTGCCCACTTTCTTTTGGTATCTCGCCCCTCATCCCTAGTCCACCGCCCGCAAAATCCCTCAGATCCAACTTGATTTTTTGTTGATTGTGATGGGTGATTCACCATCGATTAGCTGCTACAATATTGAGGTAACTCAGCTCCAATCTCTCTTCCATGCCTATCTTAATTAGGGTCTGCCAACCATCGTCAAGGCCCAATTGCCATCGGCGAGTCACTAGAATTTGTGAAAATCCAATGTTCTATTTGATGGTTTCTTGCCCCTTTTTTTCTTTTATTTTTCCATTGAGCTGATGGCCGCCATTGGACGACATGGTGCTTGGGTTACTGAGGGCTGGAGCCATCGGGGTCTGCTACCATCATAGGTTGCTGCCATGAGAGATGGCAGCCTAAAGTTCTTTTTCCTCCTTTTCTTGTTTCTCCATAAAGAGGAAGAACAAAGCAGGAGAGGAAAAAGTGATCTTCCTTTTTCTCTCCTCCATTTTTTTCTCTTTGGTACTCATTCTCTCTCTATTTTTTTTCTTTTTCTCTAGATATCTTATGGACCAATAAAGGATCCAAGTTTTTGGTGGGTTTGAGTTGATGCTAGGAGGCATCCCTGGCATTATGAGATTAGGGGTCTCAGACTAGCATTGTGTGATCATTTATCTGAGTCTTTTGTAATTTTCCATCATAAACCTTGAACTTTATAATTGATTTGATGATGAGGCCTGACTCTATAGGTGAGCAATTATTTGTGCAAGATATTGTCGAGTCAAACACTTTATTCCTAGGTTTGTAGATCAAAGAGTGGATAAGTATTTACTGTACTTGAGTTAGTCTTTAGTAGAGATAAGGTTTCTTCAATATAATCATCTATATGATTATGAAAATTATGTATATAAATATACTTATATGATTGTTGCATATTTTGTATATGTTGGTATGTGATATATGTTTTGATGAGTTGCGGTTGTATGGTTTGCAATTAATTGGTACTTAATAATAGAGCATGGGTGTTATTTGGATTAGTCAGTCATATAAGAACATGGTGTATATGCTAGATCAGCCTCTGGTTGGGGTGCAGTATTGTGTTTGGCCTACCATGGGCTAAAGTATAATGGGACTATTCTAATATCAAAAAATCAGATCATGACTTAAATATAATGGATGGGTATGGATGGCATTTAGACTGATTTGCCATGTAAGAAATGTAGTGTGTATGTGTGCTAGGTCAGCCTTAGGTTGGGTGCAGTATTGTGTTTGACCTACTATAGACTGAAATATTATTATAATTAGTCCAATGTCAGAAAAATAAATTTAATTTTTCATGATTATAAGAGTGGAAGAAAATGAACATATGAACTAGTCGGTCATATTTGAAATGTGACGTATCATCCACGGACTGAGATATAATATTATAGTTGCCGATCATGGATGAAAACATAGTATGTATTTGACCTGCCATGGGCAAAAACATGATTGTAACTAGTATAGTGCTAAAATCAAATCAAGATAATAAATTTTATTTAATTGAAGGGTGTCCGACTAGCCGGCATATGTGAAACATGATATATATGATGTTAGCTAGGGGCTGAGATATGTTTGCCCGCCATGAGGTGAAAACATAGTGCATATTTGGCTTGCCAAGGGCTGGAGCGTGGGCTGATCTAGTCTAGTGCTGGAATGATAATATTGTCAAGATCAGAGTTGTATTAGTCAATTAATGATAAGTAATCTCGTTGAATTATTATCGAATAGAATTATTGATTGGTGATGTGTGACGTGTTTAACAGAATTGTGATGATATTATTCAATTATCAAATTGATAATGTGTAAATCTTATTATTTTCATATTCATTACATGTATTTGCTAAAAGATGTTTCATCTTCATATTGATTTGAGTGTTTGGGGTTGTAAAGTTAACAACCTTTCTTTCTTTATTTTAGAGTTATAGGACACAATTTTGGATGAATTTGACTAGGAGTTCGAGCAATGGAGTCATCTTATAGGCCTTGCATGATCTCTAGTGTTTTGCTTAAGAGCTCATGCGACCATATCACATAGTCGACTTGGGTGCTAGATTTATGGTATGACATGTTGTTTGTAGTATTTTTTCATTCTTCTCCATTGTATGGCTTTTCTTTTGAATTTTATTATAAAATTTTAATGGGGAGGCACCTTGTGAGACACGATCGACTCGATTTAGTTGGCCCACATCAACTTGATGAATTAGCTATGCTAGAGCTTGAATCCTAATCAAGTGAGATCATCAATCAACTAGGTTTGGTAGGGTGAAGTCCTACTCGAGCAAAGCAACCATGACCATGATCTCAAGAAGGATCTCAGTTCTATTGCAATGCGAGAAATGGCTAGCAAGGATGTGTGAAAATGGCTAAAATGCATGCCCATCTCCTATTTCTTCCCTTGTCTCTCTCGATTCTACATTGCCATTGCTTCTATCCCTTGATCTCTGTCACATTCTACGACAACCTCTCTATTTCTAAATAGTGCACTAGCCTCTTCCTCCTCACTAGATTCAGGGATATAATTGGATCATTTTTCCTCCTTTGTTTCATTGGTTAAGAGCCTTATCCCTTTTCTTCTTTCTCCACTTAGCTTCTCCATTGGTGAATGCTCGAGTTGTTGACATGCTTGCTTGACATCACTACTCAGTAAATTGTCAATCTTGAGCTTGACCTCCATGGCTCTATTTTGAGATAGGGCATCTTATTTTTCTCTCGTATCTCAAAGATTTGAACCTGTTTAGACCTTTTTCTTTAGCCATCATCCATCTCTACTATAGCTAGTGCCATCAGCATACATACTGGACCTTACAATTCGACCAAGTAATTGACTCGAAACCATCTTTTATGACCATATTTTATAATTGAGAGCCCTTTTCTATAGCCATGGATCCACCTTTTTCCTAGCTCTGAGGTTTGGATTTCTCTCATGTCCATCTATCTCTTCAATCCCCTTATTGACGCTCGACCCAGCATGCTTGATGGACCCTATACTCAATCGACGACAAACCGGGCTCTACTCCCATTGGATGCCCTCTTTTTCTTTCTGACGACCCTTTCTAACCCATCATGAACTATCCTTCCCTTCGACCATCAGGTTCTGATGACCTTTGCCATGGTCAACCACCCTAGCTTTATCATCACCCTATTAGATTTGAGCCAAGCTCCTCCGACCTCTCTTTGCTTTTCCTCTATCAAACCATTAGATCTCATATCCCTCTCTCTCCCCCCTCTTCCTCTCTCTTTCTTCCCTTTGATGCCACCCCCACCACTCGAACCCTTGGGATGACCCTTCTACTATCATTTCTTGACCTAACCTAAATGGATCAAACCATCTGCAACCTTAGCTCATTCATTCCTACTTAGATTGGACCTTGCCCTTGATCTATTTGGTTATTACTCAAATTAAAATAGAATTGGGACATTAATTTGGCACCACCTCTTGGCTAGCCTTGTCCCTTCTTCTTCTCTTATGTTTTATTTTCTCTCTAATTAAATGATCTTAAAAAATGTAAGAATGCAATTGTCTAGTGGGGGGGCACTCTTGTGTGGCTTTTATCATCAAACCTTTAATTGTGGTAAAATTTTAATCTCCTTATTTAATTAAGTTTGAATAAATTGGTTTGAATGTGTGAAGGTTGGAGAAAAGCATATAGGTTACGGCCAATATCTTTGGATGGTTGATTTCTTTAAGTTAAATAATGATATTAAATTGATTTGAAATTGTTATCGAAACACTTGGATTGATAGTCACCTTGTTTGATTTATTATTGATTTAGGCAAGAATCTCCTTGCATGTCCACCAGATAGTTGTAAATATTGATATCCATGAATATATTCAACATAGATTATTTTTGAAGTGCATGTATTATAATGACCAATGATTTTGCATGGATCATGATATGATTATATTCTAATTCGACAAGTTTAATTAATGTGAAATTTGTTAAAATAAATCAAATATAGTATAATTGATTGGTTGATAAAAAGGATTATTGAATTAGTCACTTTAATGTTGATAGCCTTATTATAGGTAGAAATATAGTATTATGGAGACTCTCGTCACAGGCAAGAATATGACATTTAGCTAGCCTCATCATAGATAAGAATATTATGCTATGGATTGCCTTACCTAGGGCAAAAATGGGCTACAATGGTTTATTGATCACGGGCTGAAGTATAGCTGTGGTAGTCTAAAATCGTAAAGATACTTAGAAGTTCGGAAAAGCCACTTAGTCTAACCTTGCTAATTTGATGATAATAAAATAATTTTTAGCAATGTTAAGAGCAAGTACTATCAATGACCTATGATTGATATATAGAGTTCAATGACCGGTAGATCCAAATTGTGACTACCGATTAATTGGAATATGCATGCTATGGCTATTTTTTGCTCCTTGATTTTTATTACTTATATTGGTATAGTGCTTGTAGTGGGATGTATTCTTACTAAGCTATTTAGTTCATTGTAGATCATTTTTAGCTTTCTTTTCAAAGCTATATAGAACATGTTAGCACTCACCTGAAATTTATGGTAAAACATGGAAAGAAAGAAGGAAAAAATAAATATCTTTGATATTGCTCGATGTTTAAAAAATTGTATTTAGACTATCAATATTTTTGTTACGAATAATATTGACTATATATCTTATTATAAAAATAATAAATTTATTGTGAATGTTTTATTCACCTATCTGGCCTTGTATATTCTCTAGAGATATAATCTATCAAATATGCAGTAGTACACCTAACAATGCAGGCGTTGGTTTTGGAGCATGAAATGCCTATAGCTTCCTTCCTTATTTTCACAAAAGCAATGGATGAACTTTTTTATTGGATATAGTTAAGAACATAATATCTCAAAAAATATCATGGCACAGAGATCATCGTTTGAAAGGAATCACGCAGCCCTTTTTTTGATCATGGCCTTTAAGAAGCTCCAGGTTAGTTCTTGAATCATCGCTACCTTTCCCTATAAAAAGATTAGATTCATTCCGAGAAGAGATTTTGTTAAAGTTTTGAATCATGTATTTGGATAGGCGCCTAAGAGATCAATGTATTGAATGTAGTACGTGGACCCATAGGGGTGCCGATAAGTAGAGTATTTCTCTTAGAGTATCTTGCACACTTATCGATGGGGAATTAGAGTATTGGACTAAAGGAGTTAGCGAAAGATAGGATCTTTATCTTTATCAAAGAAACAAGATAGGATCTTTATCAAAGTACCTTCTTCATGAAAATATCTCCTTGGCAATGAATCTAGTATAGCCGTGGTGCACCATAGAACAAATCCGAAGAGTGATGCCCACTTGATCATTGATATCTTTTCCTTGGCAGACATGAGACTAGCTTATATTGCAAAAAGACATTTACAAATGGTACATATAAAATGACCGAAAAAGCTTACACTTAAGTGGGTATTGGACTTTCACAAATTAAAAGAGGGAACCGATACACTCGTCATAGAGGACAGAGACCAAAGTAGGGTGGGTTGGGTGGCAATGGAGGCGAAGGGAGGATGGCGTGGGAGTCGAGAAACGGTGAAAATTTGAAAAGAGGCTACCGAGGAGACCGAAGCTATGGGGGTATATAGGAGAAGGGGACGGCAAGGGAAGGCTGGAATTGGCGAGCAGGGCGGAGCTTCCTGCTTCCCATTCTCCCTCTCTGGTTTGGATGTCATGGATATTTTAGAATATTTCATAGATTTTCAGGTTCGTGTGAAGCCTGTTTAACGGAGATGGACACAAGTATTATATTAGATCATATGCGCAACTTAAAGGACCTAACTGAAAATTTTTAACGTATACCAGGTACATATGAAAGATGATAAAAGTCAAGAGGCTAGACTGTAATTTCTCTATACATATAGTATTGAGAAACATATGCGTGAAAGCAATTTTGGCCCCATGCACAAAAGTTTTGCTGATCATCATTAATTAAGTAACCAAGCTGTGACGAAAGTAATAAAAAAAATTAAAAATTTAAGACTTGGTGGCTGGACCGTTTCTCTAAGGATTGGTTTGTTGGAATAGGGCAAGCTATATTTCCTCGTCTTTTTCATAGTTTTTCAAACTATCTTGTTTAATGGAGTTAGACGGAAGTACCACTCGAGTCATTTCAATCGCTTATGTAGGGGATTAAACCATAATTTCCTCTATGTAGTATCAGAAAAACATGGGTGCTAATTAAAGCAATAAGATATATAAAAAAGATTAAAGCTTGGCGCTGGGATCTTTATTCTAGACTTGTTTGTTGGGAGTATAGCAATTCTTCGTTCCTCTTCGTCAATCTAGCTTAAAATTCAATGTTACGTTCTTAAATCCAACATCTGATTAAGAAGTCTACTTAAAAAAGGAAATGGAACTTAGTACATGCATAGATCCCTGGAGACGCAATGATTTTAAAGTTTTGGAGTCAGATTGTAATTTTTTAAACTTTTTTGGGTTAAGGTGCATCTAGAGAAAAGTTTAAGGGAAGTCGTTGTAATTTTTTCAAAAAATAATTTAGTGCAAAAGTATAGGATACCCAACATAAAAGTGATGTATGATTGTATTTCTTAATAATCATCTTTAATCAAGAATGTATACTCCAAAAGATGAAGTATAGAAAGAAAGTTTTAGAAAAGTATAAAATGGAATGTCTGAATAAGAAAACAAGTTAAGTTTTAGTTTTAGATTTTTCATAGATTTAATTATAAGGGTCCAAAGATCACATAACTTCGAAAGTGATATATACAACTCTTCAGAGTTCGAACATTGCATACAATATTCATTTTAGAAAAGATGTAACTCTATGGATTTTTTTTAAAATGTTATAGAGATTTCCCAATGGTTAATAGCTGCCCATGAGCTTTAACAGTTTAAAACTTTTAGATAATACAAATCGTATCAAAAATAAATACTCAACAGAGTTTTATCTCTTTAAAAAATCTTTATTATTAACAAATATATTAATAATGTATGACATATTTTTATAATAATTTTTTTTTTTTTTCCATCGAATGTAAAGGAACAAAGGTATCATCTTCTTGCTAATTTACTAATTATCATTTTATTTTTTGTTGATAAGATGAAGTACTAATTATATGAATCTACTATGAATACAATTAAGAGAATCAGAAAGCAAAACATCATAGAGGATATTAGAACACAAAATATCAGAAAGCAAAATACAACCAGTTACCATATATATCTTTGGGAGATATATATATATATATATATATATATATATATACACACACTGATATCCTGATATCTTTGGGAGACATATACTAACGAAATTGCGCCTTCAATATGCTTTTAAACCTATATATAGTAGCTGAATGCTTTTACTTCACGCTGATGCTAGGCTAAATAGTCCCATATTCAGATAGGTTCATGAGGAGTAGCAATTAACCATAGGGCTGATTTCCGGCTTACGGTTGCCCCCATGGACTCCTCCATGTCTAGATCCTTCGGTGCAATCCCATGTGGGAGCTTCCAATCAAAGTAGAAGAGGAGGTTGGCTAGCGCCAGCTCCAGGTGGGCCATGCCAAAGGTGAAGCCAGGGCACACCCTCCTCCCCCCACCAAAAGGCAAATACTCGAAGCTTCCCGCTAGGTATTCCACCGAGCTAACGTAGAACCGCTCCGGCCTGAAGCTCTCGGCGTCCCCCCAGTACCTGGCATCCCTTGCTATAGCCCATACATTGATTATAACCCTGCTCCCCATTGGGATATCGTAGCCTTCCAATTCACAAGTCTCGCTGCAGTCCCTAGGAAGTAGCAATGGGACGGGTGGGTGCAGCCTCAAAGTCTCCTTGATCACTAGTTTCATGTAGTGTAGTTCACTTATGTCTTCCTCCTGGATCTTGGCCTTACCCTTTAGAGCTTGCCGCACTTCTGCCTGAGCCTTCTGCATCGCCTCGGGGTGTCTCGCTAGCTCTGACATTGCCCATTCCAATGTCGTCGACGCCGTATCAGTCCCTCCAAGGAACATATCCTGAAAATGGAAAACAAAAACTTCTGAGATGAGACGAAATGTCTTTCTATACAATCCTTTGAGGCATCAAAATCGTAAGGGCAAACTAACCAAGATTACGGCCTTTATGTTGTCAAGTGCGAGAGGGAATTCGAGTTTGCCATTTTCCATTACATCTAAAAGAACGTCGACAAGATCTTCGTCCTCTCCTGGAGCTCCTCTGTTGCTATTCATGGAAGATCTCTTCTCTTGGTGCTCCTTGATTATCTCCTCAAGTACCTTGTCGATCTCCTGGTGAACCTTAGATGCCTTTGAACTCCCTCCGCTGAGAACATCGATAAATTTCATCGAAGGAAACAGATCGGCTACACAAAGACCGGAGACCAACTCGATCCCTTCCTTTGCTGCTGCGTGAAACCTCAGCCCATGCTTGCATTTCTTGCCAAATGCCACTCTTGAGACCAGGTTTTTGGTTGACAGGAAAAGCAAGTCGCTGAGGTTAACTGGAGATTTGCTTATCGTGGAGATACTTCCCACGAGGTCCGACATCTCTTCTTCTCGGCATGTTCTAAATGAGTTGACACGCTTTGGACTCAGTAGCTCCTGCACGCAAATCTTTCTAAGCAGCCGCCAGTAGCTGCCATAAGGAGCGAAGACGAGGTTAGTGCCACCATACGCTAAGACGTCAGAAGCAAACAGTTTGGTCCTAGAAGCGAAGGTGAGGTCATGGGTCGTCAAGATCTCTTTCGCGGCCTCCGGGGAGGAGACAACGATGTGATCAACTTGGCCTAGCCTGAGGTGCATGAGAGGCCCGTGCCGCAAGGACAGTTCGCGGAGGGCTCGGTGAGGGACAGCTCCGACCAAGTGGTGGAGGTGGCCTATGATGGGGAGCCTCCATGGGCTTGGCGGCAGCTTCCTTGCCCGTGTTTTCTGGGATGTGGATTTGGTTAGCTTGATCGCTATGACTGCAAATAGAAGGAACAAAGAAAGGAAGGGAATGGTAGGGAACTGGAGTTCCATGGGTGTAATTAGGTGAGAAAGGAAGGGAATGGCAGGGAAGTGGAGTTCCATGGGTGTCAATGGGTGAGGTTTGAGTGCTAGGGACTAGGGTGCTTTCGTTATTTATAATGGGAACCAATGCCTGTTGGTCCCCTGCGGTGCTTGCATAGCACCGCCACTGCGGTGCTCGCATAGCACCGCCGCCATCTTTGAATAGGCGGCCACACACGAGCATAGCCCGTATGATGCACATTGCATGTATTGTTTAATAGTTGTTCACCGATCTTGTGATAGCGGCCATCCATCGGTGCACTGTATCCTGTGATTCGCTATGCACTGCAGGGGATCCACATTATATTACAGAAAGAAACATGATGTACGCACCGCATAGCACCACCGCCGTCTTAGAATAGATGGCCACACACAAGCATAGGCCGTATGATGCACACTGCATGCATTGTTTAATAGTTGTTCACATATCCTGTGATGGCGGCCATCCATCGCTGTGATTCGCTATACACTGCAGGGGATCCACATAATATTACAGAAAGAAACATGATGTACGTCTCTTTGACCAACCAGGGTTAAAAAAACAAAAGGTGAGAAGAGTATCAAGACTAATGCCCTGTTTAAATGGTGGAAAACAGAGAAAAGTGACGAAGGAAATTGGATTTCTCTAACCGAACGCAAGAAATGAAAAGACGATGAGAAATGGAAAGAAGCCATTTCTTGCAGGATACAAAATATGTTTCTTCCGTCAAAGATGTAGAAAGGAAAAACTACGCATTGCACACCTTTTTTTCTTTGGCCCAACAAGAATAAGTTTCTAATGAGAATCTAGTCAAGCACACGGGAAAGAATTGGTCGCCAAGTTTGAAATTGAGGTGGCATCATTCTTGACTATCACATATTATACTGCACAAGCAAAAGATGTATATCTTGATGGATGTTGTTGCTTCATGACCATTCCACAAAGTCACGAGAATCAACAATCAATAGATCACTAAGACAAAGCAAAACATGTATATCTTGACTATTAAGAATACTTCTGACTGAAAGTGAACGATCTATTTTCATTGAAAATCAAGCAATTCACTTATTAAGGTAGTTGGATGCTATAGGATAGTTTTGCATTCTGAAGTTGGTTTTCATATTATTTTGAAAACTTTTTATATTATGGCATTAGAGAAGGGGACATATCTTTGAAGAAAGAGTTAAAAGGCTAATAAAGAATAGGACCTTAGGATCATTAAACTTCACTGATTTTGTGACATATGTTGACTACATATAGGAAAAGCAGACATGCACATTTAAGAAGGATGTCAGGATGATTAAAAAAACTTTGAAAATCATTTACACCATTGTATACAAATCTTTTCTCTATATCTAATAGGTGAAAAATATTTCATCACATAACTAATCATAGTATATATATCTAGACCTTCTATTTGATAAAGCTAAAGTGTTTGAGGTTTTTAACAAATTTGAAATATATGTAGAGAGATAATCAGAAAAAATAATTAAAATAGTCAGATTCAATAGATATAGCAAGTACTATGATAAATATACTGAGATGTAACAAAGGCTATGACCATTAGCAAAATTTTTAAAGAAACAAGACATTGTATTCTAGTACATAGTATGAAAAGCACAGATCAAAATAGAGTAGCTGAAAGAAAAGAATATAATATTTAAAGAAATGGTTTAGGCTATCATAAGTTATTCTGCTCTACTTATGTACTTATGGATTGAGGCTGTACAGACAGCTATGCATATCTTGAATAAGGTC
Organism: Elaeis guineensis; assembly: GCF_000442705.2. Taxonomy (NCBI): domain Eukaryota; kingdom Viridiplantae; phylum Streptophyta; class Magnoliopsida; order Arecales; family Arecaceae; genus Elaeis; species Elaeis guineensis. The sequence continues at coordinate 21,343,773 of NC_025997.2, forward strand.
TTCACTAAGGTAGTTCAAAAGACCATCATGAGTTATGGACTAGTAGAAAATCTATTTTGGAATATATGCGTATATGGAGTTATCTAGTTAAAATCAAAATTTTTAACCTACAAGAAAAGGCATTTAATCTTAGAATGACTGGTGATTTTTTATTGGTTATTTAGATAGATCAAAAGGGTATAGATTCTTTTGTCCATCTCATAAACCACAGATAGTAGAAACTAATAAAGCTAGATTTTTAGAAAATGTTATATTTAGTAAGAGTAGAGAACCTTAAAATATTATCTTTGAGAAAATACTAGGCCTATAAAGTAGACTAAAGTGATGATTCCTATTATTATTCCTTGGGATAACATTCAGGAGGGATCATCACTTTATCAAATTTCACTCCATAAGACTTCTATTACCGATAAAGTAACTGTCTAACCACCACCACAAGTAAATCAAGGATAGCTCTCTAGAGATCTATTAGAATAAGATTATGTGGTGTATTTGACTAATAAGGTGAAAAAGATATGATCCTGAGATGTTCTTATAAATCATAAAAGGTGAGGACTCCTTACAGTAGTTGAATATCATAAAAGAAAGAGCTGGACTCTATGGATAACAATAATGTCTGAGAATAAATTGACTTACCTAAAGGGTATGACAAAGAGGTTGCAAAAGGATCCACTACAATAAAAAAAAAAATTATGACACATTCAACAAACGATGCAAGAGACCATACAAATATCATAATATCTCTATATCGACATTTTAAACAAGTATCGGATACACATCGTTTAAGTGAACATCATTAGCTTTTATGATGATGCTTCTCACAAATGTCGGTACCATATTTATGGTGACAATTTATTATGACATTACACAAATGTTCTGAGAGTATGTGTTATTACGACATTTTGAAATATTGTTATAAGGTGTAATATCTATTGATCATGAGCTTATAAAGATGCTTATAAATGTTAACTTAGGAGGTTTATGGTGATGTTTAACAAACGTCACTTTCAATAGTTTATTACAACACTTATAAACATCGATTTAGATTATTGATGTTATTGTATATGAAATAAATAACGACGTTTATAACTAATACATTGATTTGCTATTTTGCAGGTGATGAAGATTGATTGGAATATTTTGTTTATAGTGGTACTTTTTGTTAGTAGCGTGTGATGAAGCAAACTATGGATATTGGATTTTGTACTGCACAACTCTATTATATCAAGATGTGGATGCTTTGTTTTGAATTTTGTAATGCAAACTCTATTGTATTAACGTGGTACTTTGTTATAAGTTTGGTCATAAATGAATATTTAGATTGTTTTGACTCAATGGCTTTTGATCATATTGATTTTGATATTGTAAAATTTGGTTGTCTGTGTGGTTTGTATTAAAAATTATGTCTTAAAATCAATCGTATGATGATTGAATTTTTTTTTTTGTATATGAATTATTCATTGATAAATAACAGTTATTTTGATATTTTTCATCACAAAATTATATCTTCTTTGTAGAACTCTTATGTTGTGATAAAGTCCTTAGAATTATGTTAGTGAATGATAAAGAGAGAATTTATCGTATAGTTCTTAAATATATTCACGATCAAATGATACGTCATTATAGGATAATGATGTTTATCAAGTAGAGGTCATTATATGCCATATAGGTTGGTTATCCTCTTAACCAAGAAGTGTGGAGACACTGGTATGGTATACAGATGAGATGTAGAGATACTTCATCACTGAACAGGTAACTCATCTGCTGAGCATTCTGTTGTCAAGAGCTGCTCACGAAGTGTATGAGCAAAAGTATCCCTCAGACTTGAGATTATCATTGTAACTTACAAGTAACTCACTGTGCTTTGGTGTCGGACTATCTGAATTTCTACTATAGTGATAGAAGACTACTGGGTACAGTCAAGTACTTGCAAAGTCTGTATATGGATCAAGATGGGATTGATCTCTCTGGATTATAAGAGCTGATGTATCACTATATTTTAATTTAATAAAATTTTGATCAGGATAATCAATGAGATAAATTTGAAAGGTTGAAATATAATATGAATTTGAAACACTCTGGGTTGACAGTTAAACCTAGATCATCCTAGAGCATTCAGGATCTAAAGGATGAATTATGTGGTAACCATATGCATAGGTTCTGAAATATTTCTTTACGATAATTCGACCTATCCGAGCATTGAAAACCATTACTAGATGGTAGTTTCGATTAATACAAAAATTAATTTCTGTGCTATCAATTTAGTGTTTAAACCTATGAAGTCATGCACACAAGTCAGACAATGTAGGAAAGTATTGACCTATATTTATATGTCTAATTTGGAAGTACTTGACTTGATTGAACATATAAACTAACTTGATTAAAAATTAAATTATGGATCAAATGGGATAGAAGAGTTGACTATGTCTAGCTAGCACTATACGTGAGGTTCAGGTTCAATCCTGGGGATGAACAGTTCGTGATCTATGATCCAAAAAGTTTATGAGAGATTAGATTTAAATACTGCTTAATTTTAGATTAGATTTGAATTAATTAAATTTAATTGGATTCAAAATTCTAAGTTAGACTTGATCCTAAAGTCTTAAATAGTTTAGGATTAACAGTCTTTCAAAATTGTTTCGAATCAGTTTCGAATTGGATTCGAATTGGATCATTTTTAGATGAGATCCTAGGAGTCCTATTTTTAATGGAACTCTATCACTCCTTGGCCAACCAGCATCTGGTATGGTGCTGGTTGTGGGCCATCCCACATGGGTGTGGGTGTGGGTGCAAAGTGGGCGCCATATGTGGCGCCAATCCTATCTCAAGTGGAAGTTCTTCTTTGATAAGTAATTGATTGATTTAAAGTATATTTGAATTAGAAGTCTTATATTTATTGGGTCATAAGAATTATCTATAAATAAAGAGGGTCTCTACCTATGGATGTGTAGCAATCAGTGAGAAAAGAGAGAAAGAGAGAAAGAGGCATGAGAGCTAGTGGGTGCCCCTTCCCTTAGCGTGTCCTCCTCCTTGCCGCCCATCCTATCCAAGCCGTGGGCCCTCCTTGGGTGCCCTCCCTTGCTGGTGTGAGGCATCACACTAGCATCTCTCCTTCCTCCTTTGGTGATCTTGCGAAGGTGTTTCAATTTAGAGATTCATCCTGCTTTCCTACATTGCCTGGCGTGCACGCGAAGTAGAGGGCATGCAGTTCCAGACCTACGTGAAGGTTGAATCCAGATCTCAAAGATTTGATCTTCAATTCTACTATAATTTAGATAAGAATTAGATCCTTATTCAGATATATTAATAAAAAAATTTTTAATGCAACTTTGGTTATCCGTGAGAAACAGATTTCCTTCCCTTCAATTGGTATCAGAGCCAGACTTTGATACATGGATGCATAACTAAATTTTTTTAGATTATTTACATATTGTATGTAATTAAAATTTTATGTTAGATATTAGATCTGATTTAAATCTATTTAAATAAAATCTTTGATTTGATTTTGATTATTCAATGGTTGATTAAGATTGTTATAAGTTTGTTATAACATAATTTTATTGTTGCTGAATTTTTATTGGAATAACAATCTGATTTAAAATTTATTTTAATAAAATTTTAATATTATTATTTTGATTATGAAGTGATACTTATTTCAGATTTGAATTGGATTCATTTTGATAGATATTTAGATCTAAATTCAAATAAAATTCAGTACTACACCAAAACAGATTTAACCAAAAATTTAGTCATTATGTATTCATGTTTACATCTAATCAATTTTCTATATGATATCAGATCTAAAATTGATGTTTTATAATCAGTATAAGATGTATTTTAGATCTGATATAATGTATGTGATGTATCAAATCTAATTAGATTAGATGAAGAACATGATTGATAAGATCAAGGACATGTTCATGACATAAATTATTTTATCAAAATTATATGTTGATATGATTATATATGAAATTAGATTTTAGATCTTAGTAATCTAGTACTCGAATTGATGAGATTATCAGATCGTCCGATTATAAGAGATCGAAGATATTGATCTCTCTCTTGTCTATTCGACAGATTCTCTTATGATGTATAGGGGTGTCATTGTGATCCGATTTCATGAAGAAAAAAATAAATATATTTTTTTGAATTATTTTAATCATAAATATATTTAGATTAGATCTAAAGTGATTTATGATTTATTACAATAAGATAAATTTAGATATAAAATTATTTTAAAATCTGAATTGCATGTTACATAAGATGTAATCAGTATTGATCTAAAAGTTATCATAATACATAAGATGTAATCATACCCATGTATGTTTAATTATTAAATATATTATAAAAAATTATTTTCATGAATTGAAACATATGATATACTTCACTTGAAATCCTAGTAGAATAGTTCTACAGACTGAAATATACATTTCACATACTTAATTTTGAATTAAGTTTGAATGATCTAGATTTGAGAATTTAAGATCATTAAGACACCACATAAATCGATGGGCTATGGGTTAGCATGAATCAGGTCCTTTTAATGGGTTAGACCTAGGGTTAGAAATACATATAGATCAAATAGAGAAATTGATTAAATCTAATCAAGTGTTGAATTAGATTAGGTCAGAATTTTTCTAGATCAACTTTAATAGTTGAAGTTTGATCAAGTTCATATTTTTGACCCTAATAAATGAACCATGATTATGGCTCCATGGTTAAGCTTGAATCTTCTGATGGACTAAATCAAAACTAATCAATCAGTTGGTGTCTAAGGTAAGTTTGGCAGATTCGATCAAGTGATTTTTAATTAGGAGTTACTCATCTAGATGCATCTACAGTGAGTTAATGGCACATTCTTTCACTGATCTCACTTATCTAGCCAATATGGTATATTATATTTTGATTAGGTTACTAGTTGATTCGTGCTGACCCATACTATCAAGGTTAATCAATGTGACTAATTTAGATGTCTTTAGACCAGCTTATATCTAATCCTCTACATGACTTGGTGAAGTCAGTGGGAGAATTTACAACTTACAGGTCAACTTCTTTTCTTATTCTCAGATCAATGAAATCAAATTTTATAAATTATTAGGTCCATAAAATGATACAGTTATGGTGATAACTTGTTCATAGCCTCCCATTAAGATGCATAATAATGAATCCAATGTTCTAAATAGGCATTGGAGGTGCCAGATGTCTGGTGTCTATTAGACATTGGAATTATCATTCATCATATGACCATCTTATTGTACCTTCAGATCAATGCTCAGGTTGGCCAAGCCACACTTGAATCTAGACATTCATTTGTTGAATGTACTTGGTGTTGTCATATTAATGGTTGGACATGACGGAACCAGATCTAAGGTTTCAGGGTTAGATCTTGAAACTTTTTCAAGATCAGGCAGTGGAAGACTAAAATAAATCAAAATTTATCTTATAAAATCAGAAAATTTTTAGATCTAAGATCCTATTACATGATTATTACATGGTATTAAATTAAAAATTAAAATATAAAGAGTAAAAACTTTTTTGTTGATCATATCAATATGTTTCTATACTACATCTAATATATGTAAAATATAATAGATCAGATCTATTACCTTGCAAGTTAGACATTCTAACTTTGTCGATCTGAGCTTGAGGATGATGTTGTGAGTTGCATATGCATCTGACCTCTAGGAGTCATCCACATGAGCCCATGAATCACGATCAGAAGTCCTGATCCAGGAAATCAGCACAGTATGCTAGTACTGTGTTGATCCTTCTTCGATGGTTGATCAGATACCTCCTTCTTCTTGATTTGGACTCTTCTAAAGATGAAAAGTATGAGAAGGAGTTTTAGATATGAGACACTCTTAGAAAACTCACAGATGGAGGAAGGAAAGAGGTGAACTCAGCAACCCTAGAAGAAGATCCTCTTCTTCTTCTCTTTGCTCTAACCCAGACACTTAGTTTTGTGTCTATTATATCTCCATGCCCCAAAATTTTTTCTCTCTGATTTTTGTATGCCCCAAAGGTCTCTCAATGCTCTATAATTCACATAAATTTTTTGAAGAAATTCATCTTAAATCAAGAGATATATAGAATCCTTGTCTAGGTCAAATACCTAGTCAAGAAAAATCCAAACAGGGCAAGACAAGGGGTGCCCAACTCTTGGGCGCCCCCTCCTTCTTTTTCTACCATAGAGCACCAGCAAAGGGTGCATAATATGTGCCATAAAATCTATAAAAATCTCAAAAAAAATTAGGATAAAATCAGTGCCATAAGGAAAGAGTTTTGGTTTCCTAAAAATCTATCTCATAGAATTTGAAATCCAAACTAATTCCTACTTTGACTTGGTCCACAACCACATTCCATGCAAGAGAGAAAGAGTGAAAAGCTTTGGGCGTGTGTAAAAGCCTGGATGAGAAAGTTTTGTCTCACAAAATAAGAGAGAGTGGGCGTGGGGGGCTAAGGTGGCGCAAGGTGGAATCCTAGTCTTACTAGAGTTTAATCTATGACTTGTTCAAATTTGGTTTCTCAAACCAAATCAAACCTAAACCAAATCAACCTAATTAAAATAGGTCTTAATCCAATTAAGAATCTAATTTAATCAAATTAAATTAAATTTAAATCTGATTTAATTTTTTAATCGAATTAGTAATTAGGTTGACCCAAGTCTTAATTGAACTAGGACTAGTTTTTTTCTTGCATTTGGCTTATCCAATAAATCAATTGAACTTGATCCAATCAAGCCCAAACTAAATCTAATTAAATCATACTCAATTAGACTTAATCTCAACCCATTGGCTTAATCAAATTAAGCCAATTAACAATCAAATTGCTAATCGATCCTCCTGCAACACTTGCACTAGGTTAAATATCAATCGTATTGATCGTTTAACCCTAGAACGATTCTTAATTGTTGATCAACCATCCGATCGGATCGTGAACTCTAATGTGTGTGATCTCATAGATCTGAACCTAAGTTAGTAATATAAGAATAAATTTTTGTACCAATCGAAGCGACCATCTAGCAATGGTACCCGACGGTCGGATAGGTCGAATGTATAGAACAACATCTTTAGAACCCATGTAGATATAGTTTCCATATAATTCATCTCCTTGATAAAAATGCTCATAGGACATCTCAGAGTTTCACTGTCAACTCTAATCAGGTTGTCCACATTGTATTTCAAAACATCAAATCCATCTGATGGATTACCCTGGCCAAGGTTTTGCTAAATTGAAATACAGTGACTCATTCTTCTCCAACTCTTGGAGTGATCAATCTCATCTTGATCACACTCCAACTTTGCAAGTACTTGACTGTGCCCAGAAGCCTTCCGTCACTGAATTACAAATTCAGTTAGTCCAGTATCAAAGGACAGTGAGTTGCTTGCAAGTCACTGAGGCGATCTCAGGTCTAAGGGATACTTATACCTATATCTCATTAGAGACATTCTCGACAGCAGAATGCTCTAGAGTTGGTCACGTTTAATGATGATGTACCCTCACATCTCACCTGTATGCCATACCAGTGTCTCCACACTCCTTGGTTAAGAGGATAACCAACCCATATGGCTTACAACAACCTATGCTCGATAGAAGCTGTCATCCTTATCAACAGCCTATCATTTGATCGTGAACAGTTTTAAGGACTAATCTATAAATCCTCTCTTTATCGATCCTAAATAGTCCTAAAGATTTCATCACAACAACAGAGTTCATTAGAAGATGAAAACTTATGATGAAAATATCAAAAATATATTTTATTTATTAATAAATTAATTATAGTACAAGGTTGCTCAACCGTCAACAGGCTGACAATTGATTTTTGAGACATATTTTCCAACAACTCCTACTTGTCCTAAAGCCACTCGGCACAGTATCTAATACCCATCTTCGACTTGTGGTTGTCGAACTCTTTTATCATCAAGGCTTTAGTGAAGGGGTTGGTCAGGTTCTCTTTTCTGTCGATCTTCTGAAGGTCGACGTCACCTCGATCCACGATCTCCCGGATCAGGTGGAAGCAGTGCAAAATATGCTTCATCCGCTGGTGTGCTTTGGGTTCCTTTGCCTGAGCAATGGCACTAGTGCTGTCACAGTAGAGCAAGACCAAACCATCAAGGAAGGGTGCTACTCCGAGCTCGATGATGAATTTTCTCAGCCACACAGCTTTCTTCGTGGCATCCGATGCTGCGATGTACTCCACCTCACAAATAGAGTCTGCCATAGTATGCTGCTTAAAACTCTTTCAGCAGATAGCTCCACCATTCAGAGTAAAGATATAACCCGACACGCTTCTGCTGTCATCGTGGTCAGATTAAAAGCTGGAGTCTGTGAACCCCATAAGTTTCAGATCTGACTCGCCATAAACCAACCATTGGTCCTTAGTATTTTTCAAATACTTAAGAATGGCTTTAACCACTTTCTAGTGATTTTCTTCAGGATCAGATTGGTATCTACTCACTACTCCTAGTGAGTATGCCACATCTAACCTTGTATATGTCATGGCGTATATGATAGATCCCACAGTCGAAGTATATGGGACTCTACTCATATGCTCTCTCTCTTCAAGAGTTATCAGACAATCCTTCTTAGAGAGAAATTTCATGGCCTATCGTTAGATAGCCCTTTTTGAAATTCTCAATGCTGAACCTCTTCAACACAGTGTCTATGTATGTGGACTGAGATAATCCAAGCATCCTTTTAGATCTATCCCTATAGATCTTCATCCCTAGGATGTAGGATGCTTCATCCAAGTCCTTCATGAAAAACTGCGATGACAACCAAACTTTTATTCTCTGTAGTGCGGAGATGTCATTTTTGATTAAGAGAATGTCATCCATGTACAAGACAAGAAATACTATAATTGGATCATTTATCTATTTATAGATACAGGGCTCTTCTCCGTTCTTAACGAAGCCATACGTTTTGATCACCTTATCAAAACGCATGTTCCAACTTCGAGAAGCTTGCTTCAATTCATAAATGGATCTTTGAAGTTTGCACATCTTAGACTCATCTGTGGATGTAAACCCCTCAGATTGTATAATATATACCTCTTCGATCAGCTCTCCATTCAGAAAAACTATCTTTACATCCATCTGCCAGATCTCATAATCCAGATGGGCAGCTATTGCAAGCATTATCCGAATAGATTTGAGCATTGCCATAGGGGAGAACATCTCGTTATAGTCAATACCATAATATTGACGATATCCCTTGGCAACCAGACGAACTTTATAGGTCTCCACTTTTTCGTCTGCACCCCTTTCTTTTTGAAGACCCATTTACACCCAATGGGTTTAACCCCTTCAGGTGGGTCAACCAATGTCCATACATCATTGACCTTCATGGACTCCATTTCAGATTTCATGGCTTCAAGCCATTTCTCGAAATTAGATCTCTGCATTGCATCCATATAGGTGATCGGATCCTCATTGTTCTCATCGAGTTTGATGGGATCACCGTTCCAGACTAAGAAATTATAGTATCTGTCCGGCTGACGTGGTACTCTACCGGATCACCTTAATGGTGTAGGTACATTGGGCTCTGAATCTGATCTAATCAAATCCGACTCAGGTTCAGCTATTGGTGTCGGTCCTTCTACCTGTTGAACTTCATCAAGTTCAACCTTAGAGGCAACGGTTCCTTCACCAAGGAACTTCTTTTCTAAAAAGGTTGCCTTAAGGCTGATGAACACCTTTTGTTCATCGGCATGATAGAAAAAATATCTTTTGGTCTCTTTGAGGTACCCTATGAATGTGTATTTGTTAGACCTAGGTCCAAGTTTATCTGTAACTAACCGTTTGACATAGGTCGGGCACCCCCAGATCCTAAAGTGTGAAAGTGCTGGCTTACGTCCTGTCCATATCTTATATGGAGTCTTAATTACAGACTTACTTAAAATTTTATTTAACAGATAATAGGCTAGTTCGAGTGCATATCCCTAGAAGGATATCGACAAACTGGCAAAACCCATCATGGATCAGACCATGTCTAATAGAGTCTGATTTCTCCTTTCAGACACACCATTATGCTGTGGTGTTCCTGGAGGAGTCCATTGAGAGAGAATTTCATTCTCTCCTAGATATGTGAGAAATTCACCAGAAAGGTATTTTTCTTCTCGATCAGATTGAAGAGTTTTAATACTCTTTCCAGTTTATTTTTCTACTTCACTTCGAAATCGTTTGAACATTTGAAATGAATTCATCTTATGTTTCATCAGATAGACATATCCATATCTGGATAGATCATCCATGAAAGTGATGAAGTAGAAATATCTACCTCTAGCACTTATGCTCATGGGCCCACATACATCAGCATGTACTAGGCCCAAGAGCTCAGTAGCTCTCTCACCTTTTTCAGTAAAAAGTGACTTGGTCATTTTACCAAGAAGACAGGACTCACAGATTGGAAGTGATTCACAATCATTGACTTCGAAGATTTTCTCTTGAGTCAACCTATTTATCCTATTCTTATTTATATGACCTGGCCTATAGTGCCATAAGTAGATATCTGATACACTATCTAATCTAGGGTGCTTGCCAGTAGAATAGACTATATTAACAGGTTGTGATAACATATACACACCATTGTTCAAATGTCCATAAAAAATAGTAATACCATTCATAATGATATTACAAACTTATTTCTTTATTGAAATTTCATAATCATTTTTAGCCCGAAGGCCTACAGAAATAACATTTAAAAAGAAACTGGGACAAAAATGACAATCATTAAGAACAACGGTATGGGATTCAAATACAAGTTTCAAGATTCTTAATGCTAAAACTGAAACTGATCTTCCATCTCCAATATTCAGAAACCTCTCACCTTGCTCGAATCTCTTACTGACTTGCAATCCCTGCAACGAATTGCAAACATGGTAAGGGCTACTGGTATCCAATACCCAATCAGTTATATCACAATTAGAGAAATTGTAAGGAGTTATCATATAAATACCTTGTCCAGCAACAGCTTGCTTCTTTCTCTGCCTGTTCGGATCTAGGGAGGTAATGTACTGAGGATAGTTCCTCTTCTAGTGCCCCCGCTTCTTGCAAAAGAAGCATTCAGTTTGACTCTTATCTGGCTTCATCTTTCTGGTCTGGTCCTGCACTGATGTCCCAGCCTGAACATGCACCTTCTTCATTTTTTTCTTCTTGTTCTTCTTCTCTTTTTCAAAGGATCGAGAACCAAAAGACGAACCTCCCACTAAGTTCACCGACTCCTTATGGAGTTGGTGATTCTTCTTAAAGTTCTGAAGCAACCCTAGTAACCCATGGTAGTTTACTTCAGGCTTTATCATTCTATAATGAGTGAAGAATAGGAGATAAGACTTGGGCAGCGAGTTCAGTATTGCATCTTTTCCAAGCTGCTCATGCAAGAAAAAGCTGAGCTTGCTCAAATGCTCCATTAGCTCGATCATGTATAATACATGATCAGTGATAGAGGCACCATCCCGTATTTTAGCATTGAAGATGGCACAACTAGTCTTGTGCCTCTCCACATCATCGGGTGTGCCAAAGGCATCCTCCAACACTTGAAGCATGTCTTTTAGTTGAGCCGTCTTAAATCTACGATTGAACTCGTTGCTCATGGCAGCCAATATGATGCAGCACATCGTGATCCGGTCACTGAGCCACTTTTGGTAAGTGTCTCTGACTGTTCCACGTGCATTAGTAGCTGGCTCCTCAGGTGCAGGATCTGTTATCACATATAGGATCCGTTCATGCTCCAAGACTATCTTCAACTTTTGGTACCAGCTACCGAAGTTGGGTCCCACCAACTTATCATTGTCCAACAATGATCAGAGCGATAGGGAAGTGGCCATATCTGCATAAAGAAAAATCATAACCTAATTAGTAATTGATTCATTAAACTTAAAGATTTATACTTTAATCAAAAGATTTTTCTCACTATTTTATTCGAATTGGTAGCTTCTACCTCTAATTCGAGGAATCACCCTAATTCCTTAGTGGGTTCTAGAATCCATTTAGACTGCACACAAGCCCAACTTTGGTTGGCCAACCCATGTACATCTAAGGGTAGGTTCATAACTAATTATTTCTCTAAATAATTTTTAGTAATTTTAATTTTGTCTTAGTCCCTAATCAGTAGGCTTTGGCCTCCACTGAAAAGGTCTGGTTAGGTCCAACCATTAACATGACAATACTTGGCCCATCTAGCCAATGAATGATTATGCCCAACTTTAGTTGGCTAACTTAATCACCATTTAGAAAGATGTAGTCAAGAAATCATATTATGAATGATAATTTCATCAGTCGATAAGCACCAGGCCTTTGGGCCTCCAATGATTATCCAACTGATGGACCCATTATTATCCACTTAATGGGAGGCTATGATCTAGTTATCACCATAACTATTTTATTTTAAGGACCTAATAATTTTAGAAGATTTAATTGATTTAAAGGAGGAGGTCAGATGAACCAGCTTATCATGATCCTCCCACTGGCTTCACCAAGTCAGCTTAAGGGAGACCATTAAAAGGGCTGGTCTAGGAGCACCTAAATCTGTCACACTGATTTACCTAGCTGACATGGGTCAGCTCGAATAGTCAAGTGATCCGATCAAAATATAAATTCACCAAGAGGTCAGGTAAGTTCGATCGATGGAAGGGTCTGCCAAAGCTTGCCTTAGACACCATTAGAAATGGCCAGGTAAGCGGGCTGCTAATTAAAAACTACCGATTTGGTTTACCTTAGACACCAACTGATTTAATTAATTTTGATTAGATCAACCTAACAGTTCGTGCTAGATCGCTTAGCCAAGAATCAAGTCCATTTGGTTCTCGTTAAATACATGCACTTGATCAACTACAACTATTGTAATTGATCTAGAGAATCCTTGACCTAATCTAAGACAACAATTGATTAGATTTAGTCAATTCTCTAATTAAGTCCATCTTTAATCTAACCTTAGGTCTAACCTAATTAATGAACCAAATTTCCACTAACCCATTAACCTAATGTGTTATGGTTTGTGTCTTAGGTTCTTCAATTCACAATCCTAGAACTTAATCAAACAACTTCTTAATTCTCAATTAAGTTTTGGGTTGAGGGTTGGGGTTTGACTTTTTGAAAATAATTTTTATATTTGTAAAATATTTTTATAATATGACTCTACCAACCAAGTTGCATATTTGATTCATAATCAAAATGCAAGTGAAATAAGTATGAAACTACTTTAGATCTAATCTAAACAGGTTCATGTAATTAAAATAATTTCAACTTTAAACTGTACAAATTTTTCAGACAAATATATGATGGTCGAGCAGGCTCTTCATTGAAGTCGAGCTAGCTCGATGATGTTTTGCCCGAGCATCAGTTCTGTTTGCCTGAGAGAGCCGGCTCGAATCAGCACCGAGCCGGCTCGATTAATCCCCGAGCCGGCTCAGCTGTGTGCCCGAGCCGGCTCGACTGGTTTCAACAGAACTGTCAATGGTTCTTTGCATGGGAATTATTAACAAAAAGATTTTATTTTAGATTTAAATATTTTTTAAATCTAATAAATTATAAATTTAATCTAGATCATATCTAACAAATTTATGATTAAAGATAGATCTACACGAATTAGGATAACCTTTGCACTATGAGGGGTAAACCTTACAGTAGGACAATCTTGCAAGTTAGTGATTGATCTAAAAATTTTAATTTCAGATTTAACAATCAGATTATAAATTAGATCTAATCTAAGAAATAATCTAAGCATATATAAATAATCATGTAATAAATAACCTAGGCTCTGATACCAATTGAAGGAATCAGATCTAGGATTTTAGGGTTAGATCTTGAAACATTTCAAGATCAGGCAGCGGAAGACTAAAATAAATTAAAATTTATCTTATAAAATTAGAGAATCTTTAGATCTAAAATCCTATTACATGATTATTATATGACATTAAATTAGAAATTAAAATATAAAGAGCAAGAACTACATGTTGATCATATCAACATGTTTCTATGCTATATCTAATGTATGTAAAATATAATAGATCAGATCTATTACCTTGCAAGTTAGATGTTCTAACTTTGCTAATCCGAGCTTGAGGATGATGTTGTGAGTTACATATGCGTTCGGCCTCTAGGAGTCGTCCACACGAGTCCACGAATCACGATCAGAAGTCCTAATCCAAGGAATCAGCACAGTATGCTAGTACTGTGCTGATCCTTCTTCGATGGTCGATTAGATCCTCCTTCTTGATTTGGACTCTTCCAAAGATGAAAAATAGGAGAAGGAGTTTTAGATATGAGACACTCTCAGAAAACTCACAAATGGAGGAAGGAAAGAGGTGAACTCAGCAACCCTAGAAGAAGACCCTCTTCTTCTTCTCTTTGCTCTAACCCAGATACTTAGTTTTGTGTCTATTATATCTCCATGCCCCAACACTCTTTCTCCATGATTTTCATATGCCCCAAAGGTCTCTCAATACTCTATAATTCATGAAAATTTTTGAAAAAATTCATCTTAAATCAAGAGATATATAGAATCTTTGTCTAGGTCAAATACCTGTCAAGAAAAATCCAAACAGGGCAAGACAAGGGGTGCCCAACTCTTGGGCTCCCCCTCCTTCTTTTTCTACCATGGACCACCAGCAAAGGGTGTAAAATATATGCCATAAAACTCACAAAAATCTCAAAAAATATTTGAATAAAATCAGTGCCATAAGGAAAAAGTTTTGGTTTCCTAAAATTATATCTCATAGAATTTGAAATCCAAACTAATTCCTACTTTGACTTGGTCCACAACCACATTCCATGTAAGAGAGAAAGAGTGAAAAGCTTTAGGCATGCATGAAGGCCTGGGAGAGAAGGTTTTATTGCACAAAATAAGAGAGAGTGGGCGTGGGGGGCTAAGGTGGCACAAGGTGGAATCCTAGTCTTACCAGGGTTCAATCTATGACTTGTTCAAATTTGATTTCTCAAATCAAATCAAATCAAAATCAAATCAATTAAATTAAAATAGGTCTTAACCCAATTAAGAACCTAATTTAATCAGATTAAATTAGATTTAAATTTAATTTAATTTTTTAATCAAATTAAAAATTAGGTTGACCCAAGTCTTAATTGAACTAGGACTAGTTTTTCCTTGCACTTGGCTTATCCAATAAATCAATTGGACTTGATCCAATCAAGTCCAAACTAAATCTAATTAAATTATATTCAATTAGACTTAATCTCAACCCATTGGCTTAATCAAATTAAGCTAATTAGCAATCGAATTGCTAATCGATCCTCCTGCAATACTTGCACTAGGTTAAATGTCAATCGTATTGATCATTTAACCCTAGAATGATTTTTAATCGTTGATCAACCATCCGATCGGATCATAAACTCTAACATGTGTGACCTCATAGGTCTGAAGCTAAGTTGGTAGCACAAGAATAAATTTTTATACTAATCGAAGTGGCCATCTAGCAATAGTACCCGACGATCGGATAGGTCAAATGTGTAGAACAACATCCTTAGAACTCATGCGGATATAGTTTCCATATAATTCATCCCCTTGACAAAAATGCCTATAGGACACCTCAAAGTTCAACTGTCAACTTTGATCAGGTTGTCCACATTGTATTTCAAAATATCAAATCCATCTGATGGATTACGCTGGTCAAGGTTTTGCTAAATTGAAATACAGTGACTCATTCTTCTCCAACCTTGGAGTGGTCAATCCAATCTTGATCACACTCCGACTTTGCAAGTACTTGACTGTGCCCAGAAGCCTTCCATCACTAAATTAGAAATTTAGTTAGTCCAGTACCAAAGCACAGTGAGTTGCTTACAAGTCACTGAGACGATCTCAGGTATAAGGGACACTTATACCTATATCCCATCAAAGACATTCTCGACAGTAGAATACTCTGGAGTTGATCACGTTCAATGATGATGTACCCTTACATCTCATCTGTATGCCATACCAGTGTCTTCACACTCCCTGATTAAGAGGACAACCAACCCATATGGCCTGCAGTGACCT
>NC_025997.2:21359859-21396820 GCF_000442705.2 Elaeis guineensis
GCTCCTCGTACTGCGAGAGACACTTATATGAAGTGGCTCAATGACCAAATGACTGTGCATTGTGTGATGAGGGTATCAATGAACGACGAACTTAGCTATAAGTTTGAGGATGCACAGTTTGAGAAGATCATTCAAATATTGAATGAGTCATTCAGCACCTTTGAGGATGCAGAGAGACATAAAACTTTCTATACAGTATTCAATGCCCGTATGCAAGAGGAGGCTTCAGTCATTGATCATGTACTGTACATAATTAAGTAGATTGAATATCTGAGCAAACTTAGCTTTCTATTATATGAACAGTTAGGCAAAGATGCTATCCTCAACTCGCTATCGAAATTCTACCTACCCTTTCTTAGTCATTACAGAATGACGAAGCTTGCAGTAAGCTACCTTGGTTTGCTAGGGTTGTTTCAGACTTTTGAGGACCACTAGCTCCAGAAGGAGTCGGTGCATGTTATGGGAGGTTGATCTGCAGGCCGTCGATCCTCTAGGAAAGGAAAGAAGAAGAAGGTGCAGAAATCCCATGCCGTCGATCTTAAGCAGAGCAATAAGTCAAAAGTTGATAAAAGCTAGGAGGAATGCTTCTTTTGCAAGAAGCTAGATCATTGGAAGAGGAATTATACTGCTTATATAGCCACTCTTGATCCAAATAGACCTAAGAACAAGAGAAAGAAGCAAACGGTTGCTTTACAAGGTACTTATATGATAACTCCTTATAATTTCTCTGTTTGTGATACTACTATTTAGGAATTGGATATCGAAAGTTTAATTAATATATGTAATTTATTAGAGGAACTGCAGGTAAGTAGAAAGTTTTGAGAGGATGAGCGATTCCTAAACATTGGAGATAGAACTCTTGTTCCAGTTCTGACCTTGAAAACTTTATCGCTTGTTTTTGAGTCCAGTAGTGTCATGTTAGATAATTATCATTATTATCCTTTTTTTTTATGAATGTCATCTCTGTAGGCCTGTTGGCCAAACTTGATTTCAAGTTTATAATAAAAGATGATTTTTGTGATATCATTATGAATGATACTATAATTATGCATGGACAATTAAGACATATCATATATATAATATCATGACTTGTTGGTGTAATGTATACATCCAGTAAACACCCTAAATTAGATAATATCAGTGAATCTTACCTTTGGCAATGTAGGCTAGGTCATGTGAATAAAAGTAAGATTGACAGGTTGATCAAAAAATATATCCTTAAAATAGATGATTGTGAATCATTACCGTATTGTGAGTTCTATCTACTTGGTAAGATGAGTAAGTCATCTTTTAAGGAAAAAGATGAGAGAGCCAACGATATCCTAGTTCTAATACATACTGATGTATGCGGATCTATGAACATGTGTCAGAGAAGGATACTACTACTTTATTATGTTTACAGATGACCTATCGAGGTATGGGTATATCTATCTTATGAAGTGTAAGTCAGAATCATTTAAAATCTTCAAACGATTCCATACTGAAGTAGAAAAATAGTCTGAAAAGAGTATTAAGATCCTTCGATTAGATCGAGGAGGTGAATACCTCACTAGTGACTTTCTAACATATCTAGAAGAATGTGATTCTCTCATAGTAGACCCTTCTTAGAATATCACGACATAACGGGGTGTCTGAAAGGAAGAATCAAATCTTATTGGACATAGTCCGATCCATGATAGGCTTTATGAGTCTACCAATCTCTTTATGGGTATATGCTCTAAAAACTATCTGCTACATTCTGAATAAGGTATTGAGCAAGTCTGTCGATAAAACTTCATATGAAATATGGACTGGGCATAAGCTGGTGCTCTCGCACCTTAGGGTCTGGGGGTGTCTAGCTTATGTCAAGCATTTAAAGATAGATAAGCTTAGACCTAGGTCCAATAAATGCTTATTCATAGGATACCTGAAGAAAACTAAAGGGTATTACTTCTACCTCACTATAGAGCAAAAGGTGTTTGTCAGTAGTAGAGTAGTCTTTTTAGAAAAAGAGTTCCTTAGAGAAGGAGCTAATGCCTGTAAAATTGAACTTGGTGAAGTTCAAGAGGTGGAAGGACCGACACATACAGAATTGGATTTAATTAGAGAATCAAATTTGAAGTCAGTAGAGATGTCATTAAGGAGATCCGATAGAGTACCGCATCAGCTGGACAGATACTACGATTTTTTGGTCCAAGATGGTGACCTCATCGAACTTGATGAGAATGATGAGGATCTGATCACCTATATGAAAGCTATGCAAAGGCCCGACTTTTAAAAATGACTTGAGGTCATGAAGTCCAAGATGGAGTCCATGGAGATCAATGGTACATGAACACTAGTTGATTCACCCGAAGTGATAAAATTTATAGAGAGTAAATGAATTTTCAAGAGAAAAAGAGGAGCGAATGGGAAGGTAAAGACCTATAAAGCCTGTTTAGCTGCCAAGGATGACCGTTAATATTATTGTATTGACTATGACGAGACGTTCTCTTTTATGGCAATGCTTAAGTCCATCCAGATTATGCTTGCTGTCGCTGCATACTTTGACTATGAGATCTGGCAAATGGATGTCAAAATCACTTTTTTTAACAAAGAGCTGAAAGAAAAGGTATATATGATACAGCCTGAAGGGTTCACATCCATAGATGAGTCAAAAGTGTGCAAGCTGAATAGGTCCATTTATAGACTTAAGCAGGTGTCAGGAGTTAAAACATGCATTTTGATAAGGTGATCAAAATATATGGCTTCGTTAGAAATGAAGAAAAGCCTTGCATCTACAAATAAGCTACCGATTCCGTAGTCATCTTCCTTGTACTATATGTGGATGACATACTGTTAATAAAAAATGACATCCTAACTTTACAGAGTGTGAAGTTATGGTTATCATCACAATTCTTCATGAAAGACTTGAGAGAAGCATCTTACATCCTAGGGATAAAGATCTATAAGGATAGATCTAGAAGGTTGCTTGGATTATCCCAATTCACGTACATCGATACCATGTTGAAGCGATTCAACATGGAGAATATCAAAAAAGGTTATCTTCCGATAGGCCATGGAATTATTTTCTCCAAAAAGATTTGTTCGACAATTCTTGAGGAGAAAAAATGTATGAGTAGAATACCATATACTTCGATAGTGGGATCTATCATATATATCATGATGTGTACGAGGCTGGATGTGGCCTATTCATTAGCGGTAGTGAGTAGGTACCAGTCTGATCCGGATGAGAACTATTGGAAGGTTGTGAAGGTAATCTTTAAATATTTGAGAAATACTAAAGACCAATGGCTTATCTATGGAGACACTGATCTGAAACTTGTGGGATATACTGATTTCAATTTTCAGTCAGATTGTGATGGCAGCAGAAGTATGTCGGGTTATGTATTTACCTTGAATGGAGGACCTATTTGCTGAAAGAGTGTCAAGCAACATACTGTGGCCAATTCAGTATGCAAAGTGAAAAACAATGCTGCATCAGATGCTACAAAGGAGGCGGTGTGGTTGTGAAAATTTATCACTGAGCTGGAAGTCATACCTTCTATTAATAATCCTGTCATACTATATTATGATAGCTCTAGTGCCATAGCTCAAGCGAAAGAATCAAAATCACATCATCGCATCAAGCATATTCTGCATCGTAAACACATAGTACGAGAGATCGTGAACTGAGGTGACATCGAACTTCAGAAGATCGATAGAAAGAAGAATCTAGCCGACCCCTTTACTAAAGCTCCTGGGATCAAAGAGTTCGATGACTTCAAATGAAAGATGGGTACAAGATACTATCCCGATTGGCTTTAGTCCAAATGGGAGTTGTTGAAAATTGTATCCTAAAATCAATCGTATGACAATTAAGTTCCTCTTTGTATATGAATTATTGATTATTGAGTAAAAGTTATTCTAGTATTTTTCATCACAAGGTTATATCTTCCTTATAGAACTCTTGTGTTGTGATGAAGTCCTTAGAATTATATTAGTAAACAATAAAGAGAGGATTTATTATATAGTTTTTAAACATGTTCGTAATCGAATGATACGTCATTATAGGACGATGACATTTATCGAGTGAAGGTCATTGTGTGTCATATGAGTTGGTTGTCCTCTTAACCAAGGAGTGTGGTGACACTGCTATGGCATATAGGTGAGATGTAGGAGTACATTGTCACTCAATAGGTGACTCACCTGCTAAGCATTCTGCTGTCAAGAATTGCTCACGAAGTGTATGGGCATAAGTGTCCCTCCGATCTGAGATTATCATAATGACTTGCAAGCAACTCACTGTGCTTTGGTGCCAGACTATCTGAATTTCTAATGCAGTGATAGAAGGCTACTGGATACAGCCAAATACTTACGAAGTTTGTATGTAGATCAAGATGAGATTGACCCCTCTGGATTATAGGAGCTGATGTATCGCTATATTTCAATTTAGTAAAGCTTTGGTCAGGATAATCCATGAGATGAATTTGAAAGGTTGAAATACAATGTGGATGAAATACTCCAGGTTGACAGTTAACCTGGGATCATCCTAGAGCATTTAGGATCAAAGGATGAATTATGAGATAATCATATGCGTAGGTTCTGAAATATTCTTTTATGATAATTCAACCTATCTGGGCATCGAAAATCATTGCTAAAAGGTAGCTTTGATTAGTATAGGAATCGATTTCTGTGCTATCGATTTAGTGTTTGAACCTATGGAATCTTGCACATAAGTCAGACAATATAGGAAAGTATTGGCCTATGTTTATATATCTAATTTAAAAGTACTTGACTTGATTGAATATATAAACTAATTTGATTGAGTATTAAATTATGGGTCATATGAGATTGAAGAGTTGACTATGTCTAGCTAGCACTACATATGAGGTTCAGATTCAATCACAGGGATGAACAATTTTTGATCTATGATCTATGAAGCCTATGAGAGATTGAATTTAAGTTCTAATTAATTTTAGATTAGATTTAAATTAATTAGACTTAATTAGATTCAAAATTTTAATTTAGACTTGATCCAAAAGTCTTAAACAATTTAGGATTGATAGCCTTTCAAAATTATTTTGAACTAGCTTCAAATTGGATTCGAATTGGATTCTTTTTAGATGAGATCCTTAGAGTCCTACTTCCACTAGGACTTTCCCACTCCTTGGCCGATCAGCACCTGATGTGGTGCTGGTTGTGGGCATCCCATGTGGGTGTGGGAGTGGATGCATTGTGGCTGTCTTATTTGGTACCTATCCTATCTCATGTAGGAGTCCTTCTTTCATGACTATTGGACTGATTCAAAGCATATTTGAATTAGAAGTTCTATACTTATTGGGTCATGAAAATCATCTATCAATAGAGAGAGTCTCTACCTATGGATACATAGCAAATAAATCAGATTGAGAGAAGAGAGAAAAAGAGAGAGAGGCATGAGCTTGAGGCACCCCTTCTTCCTTGGCATCACCTCCTCCTTGCTGCCCCTCTTCCCTTGCCGTGGGCCCTTATCTTGGGTGTTTCCCTTGCTGGTGTGAGGTGTCATACCAGCATCTCTTCTCTCTCTTTTGGTTGGGTTGCGAAGATGCTTTGATCAGAGGTCATCCCACTTTCTTGTGTTGCCTGACGTGCATGCGAAGTAGAGAGTCTGCAGTTTCAGGCATATGTGAAGTTGAATCTAGATTCTGAAGATTTGATCTTTAATTCTACTATAATTTTAAGTAAAAATTTGATCTTTATTCATATAGATTTGTAGAAAATTTTTAACTGCAACCCTAGTTATCCCCGAGGAACAGGTTTCCTTCCCTTCAAGTCTAAGGTGTGTAAGCTGAATAGATCCATTTATAAACTTAAGTAGGCATCTAGAAGTTAAAATATATATTTTGATAAGGTGATCAAAATATATGGCTTCATTAGGAATAAAGAAAAGTCTTGTGTTTATAAGTGGACTACCAATTCTGTAGTCATCTTCTTTATACTGTATGTAGATGACATACTGTTAATAGAAAATGACATCCTAACTTTGCAAAATGTGAAGCTGTGGTTATCATCACAGTTCTCTATGAAGGACTTGGGAGAAGCACCTATATCCTAGGGATGAAGATTTATAGGGTTAGATCTAGAAGCATGCTTAGACTTATCCAATCCACGTACATCGATACCATGTTGAAGCAGTTCAACATATAGAATTTCAAGAGAGGCCATCTTCTGATAGGCTATGGAATTACTCTCTCTAAGAATAATTGTCTGACAACTCTTGAGGAGAGAGAATGTATGAGTAGAATACCATATGCTTCGACAGTGCGATCTATCTTATATGCCATGATATGTACGAGGTTGGATGTGGCCTATTCACTAGGAGTAGTGAGTAGATACCAGTCTGATCCAGATGAGAATCATTAGAAGGTTGTGAAAGTAATCCTTAAGTATTTGAGAAATACTAAAGATCAATGGCTTATCTATGGAGACATTGATCTGAAACTTATGGAATATACTAATTTTAATTTTCAATCAGATTATGATAATAGCAGAAGTGTGTTGGGCTATGTATTTATCTTGAATGGAGGAGCTATTTGCTAGAAGAGTTTCAAGCAACATATTATGACTGATTTTGTATGCGAAGCAGAATATAATATTGCATCGGATGCTGCAAAGGAGGCGGTATGGTTGTGAAAATTCATCACCAAGCTGAAAGTTACACCTTCTATTGATGACCCTATCTTACTGTATTTTGATAGCTTTGGTGCCATAGCTCAGACGAAAGAACCAAAATCATGCCAGCGCACCAAGCATATTCTGCACCGCTATCATCTGGTACGAGAGATCGTGAATCGAGGTGATGTTGACCTTTAGAAGATCGATGAAAAGGAGAACCTAACCAACCCCTTTACCAAAGCTCTCAGGATCAAAGAGTTTGATGATTTCAAATGAAAGATAGGTGTAAGATATTATCCCGATTGGCTTTAGTCCAAGTGAGAATTGCTGAGAATTATGTCCTAAAACCAATCATGTGACGATTGAGTTTCTCTTTGTAAATGAATTATTCATTGATAAATAACAGTTATTGTAGCATTTTTCATCACAAAGTTACATCTTCCTTATAGAACTCTTGTGTTGTGATGAAGTCCTTAGAACTATATTAGTGAACGATAAAGAAAAAATTTATCATATAGTTCTTAAATATGTTTGCGATCAAATGATATGTCATTATAGAATGATGATGTTTATCGAGTGGAGGTTGTTGTGTGCCATATGGATTGGTTATCCTCTTAATTAAAGAGTATGGAGACACTGGTATGGCATACAGGTAAGATGTAGGAGTACATCATCATGAAATATGTGACTCATCTGCTGAGCATTCTACTGTCAAGAGCTGCTCGTGAAGCGTATGGGTATAAGTATCCCTTAGATCTGAGTGAAAGAATGATGCCCTTCAAGTCAATCGCATATGGGATGTGATAAGGTATTTTTTGTAATTTATCTTTCAAACTCATGTAATTGACACTAATTTATTAATAAAATAGATATTTTTGATTCATTGTATGCTGCATCTTATTGTTTTAAGATTCTAATGAATACCATAGGTCCGAACAATGATTTTAAGACTGTGATAAGATCATGCCAGTGAGACCTAAATCTTTGATAGCCATGACCTAAAATAATTTTAGTCATTGGTTCATTGAGTCAGAGATTAATGATATCAATAAGACTGGCATGTTCTATATATGCGCAGAAATGGGGATGGTTGATCTCACAACCACTTGTGTGGTGACACTAATACAAGGATATGGATGCTCGTTAGAGAATGAGTTCACTGAATAGACCTGTGAGAGAACATCAGATGGAGTCTTATTTACATGTCAACTGATGATTCTCTAGTGAGAGTTGTGTAAGTGATCCTTTGACCTGAGATCACCATGGTACCTTATGTGCATGGATCCATATTTTGGTTTACTTCCTAACTTGATTCTTTGATCCTTGTATGGGGTGTTCTGGATGTGGTGAAATATACATGAAGGTTGTGAGTGATCAATAAGAGATCAGTCACTCCAAATAAGGAGAGCGAACATCCTAGGTAATCTCATAGATCGATGATTTTGAAAGTCTTTGGCCAAAGTAGGATGATCATTAGAAAAAAATTTCTAATGCATCATCAACTGAATCATCATCTTCTGATCGAGATATATAAAGATAAGTGATTGGATTTGATATATTTTTATATCCATAGTGAAAGAATTATATCCTACAAGCCAATCGCATATAGGATGTGATAGGATGTTTATTGTAGTTTATCTTTCAAACTCATATAATTGACATTAATATTATTAATAAAATTGATATTTTTGATTCATTATATGTTGTATCTTATTAATTTTAAGATTATAATGAACCTCATAGGTCTGGATAATAGTTTTAAGATCGTGATGAGATCACACAAGTGAGACCTAAATCCTTGATAGTCCTGATCTAAAATATTTCTAATCGTTGGTACATTGAGTCAGGGATCAATGATATCGGAAAGACTGGCATGTCCTATATATGCTCAGAAATGAGGGTGATTAATCTTATAACCACTTGTGTGGTGACACTAATACAAGGATATGGGTGCTCATTAGAGAATGAGTTCACTGAATTGACCTACGAGAGAATAATCAGATAGAATCTTATTTACATGTCAACTGATAATTCTCTAATGAGAGTTGTGTAAGTGATCCTTTGATCTGAGGTCACCATAGTACCTTATGTACATAGATCCATGTTTTGGTTCACTACCTAACTTGGTTCTCTGATCTTTGTATAGGATGTTCTGGATATGATGAAGTATGCATAGAGATTGTGAGTGATCAATAAGGGATCAGTCATTCCTTATAAGAGGAGCAAACATCCTATGTGATCTCATAGGATGGTGATTCTGAAAGTCTTTGACCAAAGCAGGATGATAATTAAAAAAAAAATTTAATGTATCATCAATTGAATCATCATCTTTAGATCGAGATACATAAAGATAAGTGATTGGATTTGACATATTTTCATGCCCACAACTCATCTGGGATGTTGTTTGACTGAATGATTGAATTACATGAGAACTTGCTACTGAAGGATATTTTGATAATTTTTTATCAAAATTTTAAATCTATCGAATAGTCATAACATGTTATTAGACATCAATCTTGACTTATGGGCTTGAAAAAAATTTGAAAGAATTTGATTCTGGAATCAATTTGGAAGAGTCCAAGTTGATTGAGACTCTTCGAGTGACCTAATCTCATCGGATTAGGGTTATGTCGAAAGTCTGATCCACTGCTGGCTAGATTTGAAACCTAATGGGTCACACACTTTAAAATTTAGCCTTGATCTAATTTAATTAGAGTTTAATATAAATTTTATGGATTAATTTGATATGCTAGCATATTGTCTTAACCCAAGTTCTCAAATTGATTTGGTTCAAAGTATTTGAGCTAACCTAGACCAGTTGGCTTTGACCTAATAGGATTGGATCAATTTGGATTGGATCCTTATCTAACTTGGATCAGTTTTAAGTAGAGAAGGACTCCTCCACATTCACCCAAAGCCATGCAAAAATATAATTGCCGCCCATCTCAAATCAGCGTGAGAAATAAAGAGTCCTTAAAGAAGGCTCTTTATTAAACACGTTGCCTTAGAAGATAAATCAGAAATCCTATGTTTTAATGCCAAAAATTAATAAAACTTTTATGGCACATAGAAAAGAAATAGTTATTCTATTCTAAGTATCTAAATCATTAAAAATTTACTCGATGAATTTATTTGGTACTTGGAAAGTTGGAGCACCAAAAGTTGGCACCCCTTCATCCCATGTAACGTCCCTTGGTCCCCTATTTATAGGGGATGCCCTAGATGGCTTCTGGCTAAGATTTTTGGATGAGTTAGAGAATCATAGAAAAAATCATAGAAAAATCATAGAAAAATCTAAAAAAATTTTGAGAAAAAAAAGAGAAGAATTTGAGTGGCAAAAGTTGCTACAAGGGTGGTGAGATTTTCAGCAAGTGTTGCTGGAGTGCCATAGGATCTAGTTTTTTCATATGTTGGAGCCAAAAATTAAATCTTAGATTGTATGACATCTGAAGAGTATCTTCTTGGTGTCATTTTTATGGTAAGATCAAAAGCATCTGGGCTTTGGTGCGATCGTCACGTAAGTTTGAAGCCGGCAGTGTTCTTGAGAAGACAAAGCTGCGGTTATGCACTGGTTGGGAAGGATCTTGGCCAACTTTTGTGTGGATCATCTTTGGAGGACTTCTACCTTCAGGTCTTATGGAGAATACCAATGTGCCACTTTTTTATTTTGGTTAAAGTATAATATTCTATCTTTTTGCATGAATTTGCTTTGATCATGTTCGACAAGATGATTCTAGGGTTTTGGGTTTGACTCGATAGTTTTATTTGATAAAGCTATTGATTTGAGTGATTTTAAAAAAATTTAAAAATTACTTTTCACTATGTAGCCAGAACCTAACAGTGATATCAGAGCCACTCTTGTCTGATTCGATCAAATAAGTGCAATATAGTAGCTTAGAATTGTTCTTGTTCATATCCTACCAAAAATGTAGCATTATTTTTGCATCGACTCTTCAAACTCAAAAAAATATTTTTGACTTTTTATGAATCATGATTCTAAATTTTAATTATTAAATTATAAATTTATGATAATTTAAAATTTTATTATCATGGTTGCATGATGATTAAATCGATGTATAGCTAATAAGGGTGTTATGCATGCCTAATTAGATTAGAGTATATTATATTATATGAATTTATTAGTCATATGTTATGACTTTGATTGCACCCTGATATATTTTTTGGCATGATAATGTGATTGCTATTTTGAATAGTAGAAGCATGTAAATTTTTATAATTTGTAGTGTATATTTTATGCGGTTATATAGTTAAGATGTGTCGAGACCAGTTTAAAGTCCATCATAAAATTATATTAAGTTATAATATCAGGATTCACTTTTAAATCAAAAGTCAAATTCTTAAGATCAATTGGTGTTGAAAAAAGTGTGAAAGATAATTTTCTAATTAGGTCCGTATGCTGGCCAGGCCAACTCTGTTGGTGTCTAGAAAAGCTACGGGGAGGCTCCTACCTACTTATCTGGCCAATTTGGTCTTCTTAAATTTCAGACTTAGTTTGATTAGTGATGTAGACACTACAAGAATTTTCTTTCAAACTTGATTGATAGAGTATGTTAAGATCTTAGTGAGCTTGTTGTGCTATCCACAAAGCTTACTATAGAAATTGACATGATGTTGATCCAGTGCATATTGATGCTTATGGCATATTTGAATAGTGTTACTTTGTTGTGCTATCCACAAGGGCAGCATTGTTTAAGTATGACTATATGGGATTGAAGGGTCAACTTAACTAGAACACTATAGTTTGTTGTGCTATCCACAAGACTATATGTGATCTAGAGGTTAGAATGAAAGATATTGAGAATTATAATGGTATAATTGGTAAAGAGTTATCTACTTTTGAACTCATGAATACTTGTTGTGCTATCCACAAGGTATTTGTGAGGAATAAAGAGCTCAATCCTACTAAGAAATATTAGTATGTTTCTCGATTTTCATATTTGAGGGCTATAAAGTTCGATAAACTAGTGAGAGACACAACTAGATAAAAGTCCTAGTCTAGTTGTGAATGTCTTCATGAGTTGTCCGCTTATATTGTATTCTTGTCATTATAAATTAACTACACTTATGGCATTCTCACTGTCCGTTAGAGGTATCCTTGATACTAACAAGTTGATCAGACCCCACTATGTCGATTAGTTAAAAAATTTGAGAATTATTCTCACTTAGAAGAAAATCTCCTATATTCTGGATACACCTGCTTCAGATTCTCTTGAAGAAGATGCTTCTAAGGAGGAAAGGGCCACATACAAGATATAGAAAGATGACAGTGTGACTGTCAAATATATCATGCTTGCCTTCATGAGCAATGAGCTCCAGAGGCAGCATGAAGATATGGACGTTCTCTCTATTCTCCTTAATTTTTAGGAGTAATATGGAGACCAAAGTTGAACTGTTCGATATGAGATATCAAAGCAGTTATTTCGTGCCCATTTGACTGAAGGTTCTTCCGTACAAATGTATGTCCTAAAGATGATTGATTTGATCACTTATCTGGGATAGCTGAATTTTGCCATGGATGGTGAACTGAGCTAGAATTTGATCCTGCAGTCTCTCTCTGACTTCTTTTCTCAGTTTGTCATTAATTATCATATGAACAAATTGAACATCAGTTTGTCTGAGCTACTGAATATGTTAAAAATAGCAGAGAGCCATTTCAAAGGTGAAAAGGCTCAGGTCCTTCATGTTGATAAGATCAGCAAGAAGAAGGCGAAGAAAGGTTCTAAGAAAAAGATGAACCCTAAGGTTGGCATCTCCAAGAAGAAGGTCTCCACCAAAGGTACTTGTTATCACTGTGGTAAGGAGGGCCACTGGAAAAGAAATTGCAAGGAGTATCTTGCAACCATGAAATCAGCAAACGTTGCTAAAGATTTATATATGATGCAAACTAATTTATCATTAAGTACTTCAATGTCAGATTTTTTGGTATTGGATACCACCTGTGGTTCACACATTTGCAGATCATTGCAAGGTCTACAGGAAATAAGAAATCTGAATAAAGATGACTTCGAACTATTCGATGCAAGTAAAGAGTCCATTCAAGCCGAAGCCATAGGAACTAGGGTTTTGAAGTTGCCTTTGAAAAAAGTTATGGAACTAAAGACCTGTTATTACATTCCAAATATTGTTAGAAATATTATTTCTGTACCATTGCTATTGGAACAAGATTTTGAAATAATTGCAAAGAACAATGGTTGTTCTATATATTATTCTAATGAATATTATGGAAGTACTTTTATTGATAATGATCTTATGTTTCTTTCACTTGATGATAATGTGCTTCATGTTGATAATATGAAGAAAAGAAAGAGAGAGGATGTCAATGTCATATACCTCTGGCACTGCCGACTTGGCCATATAAATGAGTTAAAGATTAACAAGTTATACAAAGATAATTTTTTTGATTCTTATGATTATGAATCATATGGAACTTGTGAATCTTGCCTCATGAAAAAAATGACCAAGACTCCAATTACTGGACATGAAGATCGAGCAAGTGATATTTTGGACCTTGTACATACTGATGTATGTGGTTCCATGTCGATTCAAGCCAGAGGTGGATACTCTTACTTTATCACATTTACTGATGATATGTCTAGGTTTGGATATGTATATTTAATGAAATATAAATCTGAAGCCTTTGACAAATTTAAAGTGTAACAAAGAATGGTTGCGAAATAAACTGGTAAAAGTATTAAAGCTCTTCGATTGAATCGAGGAGGAGAATACTTGTCTATTAAGTTCCTCGATTATTTAAAATAAATTGATATACTCTTTCAATAGACACCTCCTTATACTCCATAATTAAATAAAATTATGAAAAAAAAATCACACCTTATTAGATATGGTGCGGTCCATGATGTGTTTCATGAATCTTCTATTATGCTTTTGGAGATACGCCCTCGAGGCTGCAGCATATATTTTAAATAAAGTACCTTCAAAATCTATTTCTAGCACTCAATATGAAATATGAAAAGAAAAAAGACCCAATCTTAAGCATCTTAAGATTTGGGACTGCCCAGCTTATGTGAAAAATATTGATGGACATAAGCTGGATGCTAGATCAAAAAAATACAGATTTGTAGGTTATCCCAAGGAGAGTATAGGATACTACTTCTATAATTCTACTCAACAAAGGGTGTTTGTTGGTAGGCATGCCATTTTTTTAGAGAAAGAGTCTACCAAGAAGGAGACAATGGGAGATCTGTTGAACTTGAGAAAATTCAAAATCTACAATCAATCCAGGATTTACCAGATAGTTCTGAACCAGATGTACCCATTGTTGAGGTACAGCCACTACACACACCTCCTCTCTGAAGGTCGAGTAGAGTGCATAGTGTACTACTCAGATATGGGTTTGTTATTGAGAATGACAACACAATCCACGTCATTGAGAATGATGAGCCTACGATCTATTCAAAAGCTATCATGAGTAGTGACTCTGACAAGTAGCTCAATGCCATGAAATTTGAAATGGACTCCATGTATGCCAACTAAGTTTGGACGTTGGTTGATGCACCTGAGGGTGTGATCCCAATAGGCTGCAAATGGATCTTTAAAAAGAAGATTGGAGTAGATGACCGGATAGAGACCTATAAGGCTAGACTTGTGGCAAAAGATTTCAGACAAAAATAAGATGTTGATTATGAAATTTTTTTTTTTTCGATAGTCATGCTCAAGTCTATTCGGATAATACTTGCTATTGTAGCATACCATGACTATGAGATCTGACAGATAGATGTCAAGGCTGCCTTCCTCAATGAAAAGCTTCAGGAAGAAGTCTATATGACTCAGCCAGAGGGATTTATCTCAAGTGAGAGAGCAAATCAGGTATGCAAGCTGAATAAATCCATATATATATTAAAATAAGTATCGAAGAGCTAGAACATCTATTTTGATAAGACAGACAAATCGTTTGGCTTTATCAAAAATATGGATGAACTTTGTGTGTACAAAAAAAATAGTAGGAGTGCTATTATCTTCTTGATCTTGTATATGGATGACATACTGCTCATTGAGAATGATATCCCGATGTTGCAATCGGTCAAGACTTGGCTATCATAAAAATTTTTCATGAAAGATTTGGGTGAAGCATCCTATATACTTGGTATAAAGATCTATAGGGATAGATCGAAAAAGATGCTAGGCTTATCCTAGTCTAGGTATATTGATCTTATGTTGAAGAGGTTCAACATGGAGGGAAGTAAAAGAGGTTACTTGCCCATAGGTTATGGCATACAACTCTCTAAGAAGATATCTCCTAAGACACCTAAAGAGAGAAATAGAATGAGTTGTATTCCTTATGCTTTGGCAGTAGGATCAATAATGTATGCTATGTTATGTACCGAGCCTGATGTGGCTTATGCCTTGGGCATTATAAGCAAATTTTAGGCTGATCTCGAGGAGGATTATTGAAAAACTGTGAAAAATATACTCAAGTACTTGAGAAGAACTAGAGATATTTTTCTAATATATGGTGGATCTAATTTAAAATTGAAAGGTTATATTGATTCTAGTTTCCAATTTGATTCGGATGATAGTAAATCTATATCTGGATTTGTGTTCACCTTGTATGGTGGTATAGTAAGTTGGAAAAATTTCAAACAACAAACTGTTGCTGACTCGGTCACTGAGGCTGAGTATATTACTGCAAGTGAGGCTGCTAAGGAGGCCGTCTGCATGAAAAAATTCATCACAGAGTTGGGTGTGGTTCTAGGGATTGAACAACCAGTGCCTCTTTATTGTGATAATACTGGGGCAGTTGCTCAAGCCAAAGAATCAAGGTCTTATTATAAATCCAAGCACATCCTAAGATAATTTCACCTCATTCAGGAGATTGTCGAAAGATGCCATATGATCGTAGAGTGAGTTGACATCAAGAATAATATAGTAGATCCATTCACTAAAGCCTTGTCAATACAGTAGTTTGACTGCCACCTTGATAGTATGGGTATCAAGTATAGGGGTGATTGGCTTTAGTGTAAGTGAAAAATTGAAAGAATTATGCTCTACAAGTCAATCGCATATGGAATGCGATAGGATGTTTATTATAATTTATCTTTCAAATTCATGTAATTGACATTAATATTATTAATAAAATTAATATTTTTGATTCATTATTTTCTACATCTTATTAATTTTAAGATTATAATGAACCCCATAGGTCTGGACAATGATTTTAGGGCTATGATGAGATCACGTCAGTGAGATCTAAATCCTTGATAGCCCTGATCTAAAATATTTTTAGTCATTGATACATTGAGTTAGGGATCAATGATACCGATAAGACTAGCATATCCTATGTATGCTCAGAAATGAGGGTGGTTGATTTCACAACCACTTGTGTGGTAACACTAATACAAGGATATGGGTGCTCATTAGAGAATAAGTTCACTAAATTGACCTGTGAGAGAATAATCAGATGTAGTCTTATTTACATGTCAACTGATAATTCTCTAGTGAAAGTTATGTAAGTGATCCTTTGACCTGAGATCACCATGGTACCTTATGTATGGATCCATATTTTGGTTCACTACCTAACTTGGTTCTCTAATCCTTGTATGGGGTGTTCTGGATATGGTAAAGTATGCATGGAGGTTGTGAGTGATCAATAAGGGATCAGTCACTCCTAATAAGGGGAGCGAATATCCTATGTGATCTCATAGGATGGTGATTCTGAAAGTCTTTGACCAAAGCAGGAGGATAATTAGAAATTTTTTTTTAATATATCATCAACTGAATCATCACCTTTAGATCGAGATACATAAAGATAAGTGATTGGATTTGACATATTTCTATGCCCACAGCTCATCTGGATAGTCATGATATGTTGCTAGACGTCAATCTTGACTTATGGATTTGAAAAATAATTAAAAAAATTCAATTCTGGAATCAATTTGGAAGAGTTCAAGTTAATTAAAACTCTTCGGGTGATCTAATCTCATCGGATTAGGATTACGTCGAAAGTCCGAGTCCATTGTTAGCTAGATTTGGAGCCCAATGGGTCACACACTTTGGAATTTATCCTTGGTCTGATTTAATTAGAGTTTAATATAATTTTTATGGGTTAATTTAATATGCTAGCATATTGTATTAACCCAAGTTCCCAAATTAGTTTGGTTCAAAGTATTTGAGCTAACCTAGACCAGTTGGCTTTGACCTAATGGGATTGGGTCAATTTGGATTGGATCTTTATTCAACTTGAACCAGTTTCAAGTGGAGAAGAATTCCTCCATGTTCACCAAAAGTCACAAAAAAATATAATTACCGCCCACCTCAAATCAGCATGAGAAATAAAGAGTCCTTCTTAAAGAAGGCTCTTTATTAAATGTGTTGCTTAAGAAGATAAATCAGAAATCTTATGTTTTAATTTTAAAAATTAATAAAATTTTTATGGCACATAGAGAAGGAGGAGTTCTTCTACTCTAATTATCTAAATCATCAAAAATTTACTCAGTAAATTTATTTGGTGCATGGGAAGTTAGAGCACCAAAAGTTGGCGCCCCTTCATCCCATGTAATGTCCCCTGGTCCCCTATTTATAGGAGACACCCCAGATGGCTTCTGACTGAGATTTTTGTGTGACCTAGAGAGAAGGGATGTAAAAATCATAAGAAAAAATCTAAAAAAATTTTGAGAAAAAAGAAGAGAATTTGAGTGGCAAAAGTTTCTACAAGGGTGGTGAGATTTTCAATAAATGTTGCTCGACTATCCTAGGATTTGATTTTTTCATGTGTTGGAGCTAAAAATTAAATCTTAAATTATATGACATCTGAAGAGTATCTTCTTGGTGTCATTTTGGTGGCAAGATCAAAAGCATCTGGACTTTGGTGCAATCGTGACGCAAGTTTGAAGCTGGCAGTGTTCTTGAGAAGACAAGGCTATGGCTGCACACCAGTTGGGAAGAATCTTGGCCAACTTTCGTGTGGATCACCATTGGAGGACTTCTACCTTGGGGTTTTGTGGAGAACACCAATGTGTCATTTTTTTATTTTGGTTAAAGTATAATATTCTATCTCTTTGCATGCTTGAATTTGCTTTGATCATGTTCGGCAAGGTGATTCTAGGATTTTGGATTTGGCTCGATAGTTTTATTTGATAAAGCTATTGATTTAAATATTTTAAAATATTATAAAAATTACTTTCTGCTGCATGGTCGAAACCCAACACACAGCTCATCTGGAATGTTGTTTGACTGAAGGATTGAATTACACGGTAACTTGCCATTGAAGGATGTTTTGATAATTTTTTATCAAAATTTTAAATCTTTTGGATAGTTATGACATGTTGCTAGACGTTAATCTAAACTTGTAGACTCATAAAAATTAAAAGAGTTTAATTTTGAAATCAATTAGGAAGAGTCCTAGTTGATTTGGACTCTTCGGGTGATCTAATCTGATCGGATTAGGGTTATGTTGAAAGTCTTGGTCCACTGCTGGCTAGATTTGAAACTCAATGGGTCACACACTTTGAGATTTAGTCTTGGTCTGATTTAATTAGAGTTTAATATAAATTTTAAGGGTTAAGGATGTTTTGCATGCCTTATATGATTAGGGGTTGCTTTATTATTTCAATTTTGCTTGTCATATGTTATGACTTGAATTGCACCCTTATATAATTTTGGGCATAATTATATGATTGCTATTATGATTTGTGATTACATGCTGAATTGTATAATATGTAAAGTATATTTTATGTAGTCGTAGTTAGGATGTACCGAGATCAGTTCAAAAACTCTCTTAAAAATTATATTAAGTAGTAATGTCGGGATTCACTTTCAAATCAAAAGTTGAATTCTTTTGACTAATTGGTGTCGAGAAAAGTGTGAAAGGTAGTTTTCTAATTAGATCCGTATGCTGATCTGACCAACTTTATTGGTATCTAAGAAAAACTACGGGGAGCCTCCCACCTATTGACCTAGCCAAATTGGTCTTATTGAATTTTGGACTTAGATTGTTAGTGATGTAGACATTACAAGGGCCTTCCTTCAAACTTGATCAATAGAGTATGTCAAGATCTTAGTAAGCTTATTGTGCTATCCACAAGACTTACTATAGAAATTGATATCATGTTGATCAAGTGCATTTTGATGCTTATGGTATATTTTGAATAGTATTGCTTTGTTGTGCTATCCATAAGGATAGCATTATTTAAGTATGACCATATGGGATTGAAGGGTTAACTTAACTAGAATGCTATAGTTTGTTGTGCTATCCACAAGGCTATATGTGATCTAGAGTCCAGAGAGAAAAATATTGAGAATTATAGAGGTACAATTGGTAAAGAATTACTTACTCTTGAACTCATGAATACTTGTTGTGCTATCCATAAAGTATTTGTGAGGAATAGGAATCTCAACTCTACTAAGAAACATTAGTATGTTTCTCGATTTTCATACTTGAGGGCTATGAAGTTCGATAAAATAGTAGGAGACACAAATAGATAAAAGTCTTAATCTAGTTGTGTATGTTATCATGAGTTGTTCATTTATATTGTCTTCTTGTTATTGTAGATTAACTACACATATGGCATCCTCACTGTCACTTAGAGGCATACTAGATGCAAACAAATTGATCAGACCTAACTACATAGACTGGTTAAGAAACTTGAGAATTATTCTCACTCAGGAGAAAGTCTCCTACATTCTGGATACACTTGCACCAGATTCACTTGGAGAAGATATTTTCGAGGAGGAAAAGACCACATACAAGATGTGGAAAGATGACAGTATGACTGTCAAATACATCATGCTTGCCTCCATGAGTAACGAGTTTCAGAGACAGCATGAGGACATGGATGTTCCCTCTATACTTCTTAATCTTAAGGAGTTATATGGGAAACAAAATCAAACTGCTTGATATGAGATATCAAAGTAGTTGTTCCATGCTCTCATGACTGAAAGTACCTCTATGCAAATGCATGTCTTGAAGATGATTGATTTGATCACTCGTCTGAGACAGCTAGACTTTGCCAAGGATGGTGAACTGAGTCAGGATTTGATCCTGCAGTCTCTTTCTGACTCTATTTCTCAGTTTGTTATAAATTATCATATGAACAAACTGAACATCAGCCTGCCAGAGCTACTGAACTTGTTGAAAATAGCAAAGAGCCATTTCAAGGATAAAAAAGCTCTGGTACTTCTAGTCGATAAGATTAACAAGAAGAAGGTGAAGAAGGATTCTAAAAAAAAATGAACCCTAAGATTGGCATCTCCAAGAAGAAGGCAAAGAAGGTCTCCGTCAAAGGTACTTGCTATCACTATGGCAAAGAGGGCCACTGGAAGAGAAATTGCAAGGAATACCTTGCAACCATGAAACTGACAAATGCTGCTAAAGGTTTGTATATGATACAAACTAACTTATCTGTTGCCCAGCTATGCAACCCAAGAGGGGGGGTGAATTGGGTTTCTAAAAATTTTAAGCCCAACAGATAACTTATGAAGAACAAAATAATGGCTTTAAATCAATATTAATTAACTAAAGCAGTATTGCAAGGATATAAATATGATAAAGCGATAAAGCACACCACAAACACAAGGATTTATAGTGGTTCGGTGCTAACCTTGCACCTACGTCCACTCCCCAAGATCCCACTTGGGAATTTTAATCCACTATCCTTTGTATTCAACCCGAATACAAAACGTCGGAAACTCCGACACTAGCTATCCCAAGCTAGAATACAGGACGTCGGAAACTCCGACCCTAGCTATCCCAAGCTAGAACACTTGTTTCCCGGGTACAAGCCAACCCACAACACTCCGATTTCAGGTTCGGATCAACCTTTCCTTGTTTTGGAAATCCTCCAAAAACAAGAGCAAAAACTCACAAAGAGTAAGAATATTTAGAGCACAGATGAATACAAAAACAGCTCCTTAAATGAGCAAATATAACAATAAAAACTTTACTCAAATGAAGAACCCCTTTTTCAGATTTTCTCAAGATGAATGAACGGTTGAACGCTTGAGAAGAGGTTGATTGTTGATTGAAGATCTCTTGAAAGCTTTGAACGATCTCTAGATCAAGGTTGAAACGATAGGCGTGAAGAATTCTCTCCTTGAAAGATCTTCCTTTTCTCTTTCACAATCTCTCTGGTATATTGTGGATCCTCTCTCTTTTTCTCTATGGATATTTCGTTGATCTCAGGCTTTTTCTTGCAAATTTTGGATCCTCTCTTCTGTTCTTCTCTTTTTCCTCTCTTTTCTTCTCTACGTTTGATTTCACGTTTGATCCGCTATTTAATCTGCAATTTCTTTCATCATTTAAAGCATTTTGTAGCATTAGAAGCAAGAGAAAACAATTTAGGCAGATAAAGAGCCGTTAGAGAATTTTTAGGAAGCATAAATGGCAATTAAAACGGGCAAAAAAATAGCCGTTGCTGACATTTCCCGTCGCAGGGGTCGACTCATGAGTCGACTCATGCTTCAGGAGTCGACTCATGAGTCGACTTCTGTTGCAACAGACCAGAAGATCTGATTTCTGAATTTTTCGGTTCAAATCAGCAGGGGTCGACTCATGAGTCGACTCATGCCTTGTGGGTCGACTCATGAGTCGACTCACAGGTCGTGCCAAGCCAAAAAATCCAGCGTGCCATGGAAATTTTTTTTCGTGCCATTCAGCTCATAGTGCCATGAGTTGACTCATGAGTCGACTCATGCACTTTAAACCTTCATAACTTCAAAAATATTAGTCCAAACACAATGAAATTTTCACCAATAGATTTCAAATCATTTGTTCTACCAAATGGTACTATCAAATCAGGATTTTAGCAAAATTACGATTTTGCCCTTGAAGAGCATAAGGACTTTTTCAATTGTTTGTATCCCTTCAATCTGCTTTGTAATCATCAAAATCAATCTAGGAGCAACAATCTCCCCCTTTTTGATGATGACAAAACATATGAACAAAAATATTTAAGTTAAAGCATTAATTTCAAAAGAATCCATTATGGGTGTATATGCTTGAAAAGAGTATGATTCTTTTGGCATGTAATATAAATGCAAAAATAGTTTGTCCATTTTCTTAAAGATTTGAAAAGGGTATTAGATCATTTTGAGTTCAAGATATTTCAGAGCAAGAGAAGATAAATAACTTTTTCTATGTATCAGAGCAAAAATAATTTTTACAATGATATCAGAAAAGATTTTATAATGTATCAGAGCAAATTTCATACAGTATTAGAGCAAATGTTATAATATTTTAGAGAAACCTTCACACTGTATCGGATCAAATGTTATCATGTATCAGATCAAGTTGAAAGAAATTGTAGGATGAATCAGAGTAAAACAAATTTCTTATTGATGTCTCAAGGTGAGTAAAATTTCAAAAGCAAGTTTGAATATCAGAGCATATATATAAAAAATACTTATTTGCATTGTACTCATGATTTTGCTTTTGATGGATTAAAGTTCTGTCTGATACCAAATTTCTCTGTCTGATACCAAATTTCGATACCAAAATTTCTCAAAGTTTTGTTTAATCTTTCAATCCTTGTTTTTGTCTAATTTCTCCAATATTTATTTAATTTTTTTTTCAATATTTGTTTTAATTTAATTTCTCCCCCTTTTTCTCATAATTTAGGGTTTTGCTTTTTGTCTAATTTCAATTTTTGTTTAATTTTAATTTCTCCCCCTTTTTGACATCATCAAACATAGTTAACTCTTTCTTTTCCTTTTCTGAAAATATTCTTTAATTTCTTCCTCTTTAGAGTTTTTCACAGATGTTTGCTCCCCCTCAATATAGCAATTATCAATAGCAAACAACAATAAGGAGAAGATAATATTTCAACAGATGTATCGGAGATTGAAATATAACCAAAATATAATCATTACAAAGAGGTAGAAATATAGGTAAAAGATGATTCCATTTATATCATAATTGTTTCAATACATAAAATTCAACCAGCTAAATGTCAATACATGGCCCCAAGGTATAGATCCTAGAACAAGATACTAACTCCTAGAACCTAGTAAAGATCAAGATAAGTCAATGATCAAGACAAATCATGGATCGGAGTCATCAGATATAGGGTGAGGAGATGATGGATCAGAAGTGCGTCCTCTACCCCGTCTGCCTCTGCCACGAGTGGAGGTGATGGCACGAGCAGGAGAACGAGATGAACTAGGTGGTTGAGAATGCTGAGATACTAGGGCTGATACCATGAGTCTGATAGAATCAAGTACGTTCAGTGCTCTGGAAACAGATTGAAGTAGAGCAGTGAACTGGGTGGTAGCATGCTCATTCGATCCTCTGATCTCTTTCCTCAGTAGCTCATATCCACTTTCTAATGCTCCTCTGAGCCTTCCAGCCTCTGCAGTGAGGTCTGTGACCTCAATAGTAGACTCCTGTGGCTGGGGATGGGCCAATGCAAGGACTTGCCCCTGCAAGTCAAGAACTCTGCCAGTAAGTCTCCAGACAGTATCCTCAAGCTGCTGTATCCTGACGGACTGATCTGAAATCATCTGAAATATAGTGGAGATGTGGGGAGTAATGGTCTGATCAGAAGAAGTAGCTCCAGGTGCAAAAGAAGTACTACTCTACTGGCTAGACAACAAAGAAGCCACACGCTGAGATATATGCTCGATCTGATCGTCAGCCAGTCTGAACTCTGAATGAGGTGCTCTGCTCTCTGGCTGATACACTGGTGTGGGCATCCTAGTAAACTCAGAAGGGCCAGCCTCAGTATCATGAATGAACTGGGTATCTGGTGAAGCTGCCCTGAAATCATGTACAGGAGAAGTTGGACCTTCTTCTTCTACTCTGCCTTCAGTTCTGTCTTCAGCTCTTTCCTCAGCTCTCTCCTCAGCTCTTTCTTCAGAGCCCTTGATCCAACCACCAACAGTCTTTGTAATTCCCATTCGGTGCAGGCTGTGTTGGTTGAAAGTGTCCACATGTGAGAGCTTGGTAGGTGTCTCCCCTTCACAGCTAACTCCAAACCTCCTAAAAACTCTAGTAAGGGCCATACCATAAGGCAAGTGTGCCTTGGATCTGTTCAAAGTTTCTCTCATGGCCTCTATCATAAGTGTAGGGAGGTTTAAGGGGGTCTGAGTGATGATATGAAACATGACACATACATCTCTGCCAGATAGTAAGTCATGTCTACCACTCCTAGGAAAGAATAGTTTTGTCACAATCTGATGCAGGACCCTCATCTCAATGGACAGTAGCTTTGCTTCCAATCTGTTTAAACTTCCTGAAAAATCTTCTCCTAAGATAATTCTGATCCCTTCTTCTTTAATTGGGAGTTCCATATATGAGTATCCTTCACTAGGCAACTGAAGTATCTCTCCCAATATCCTAGAATCCAAACAGATGTCAATCCCCTTTACAGTTGAAGTCACAGATCCGTTTCCATAATTTAGGTTCTGGTAGAACTCTCTGACTAGATCAACATAGGTGACTTCCTTAAGAGAGCAATAAAGTTCCCATCCTTGATTTTTGATCTTGGTAGCAAAAGTAAAGCCTTCTTTCTCAAAGAACCGAAAATCTATATTTTTCCCGGTTTCTACTTTTCTATCAGAAAGAAGATTTACATTGGGGCTTATGGAGGGTTGAGAGGGACCTTGAGCAGGTACTGAAACTGGATTGGGAACAGTGGAAGACTGAGCATGCCTTTTCTTTCGGACAATTTCCTCAGGCTCTCGGATTGATTTCCTTCTTTGGGGAAGTTTCATCTTTGGAGCCATATCCAATAAGGTAGCAGACAAGAAGACTTGAATTCAGTGGAGGAGGGATCACTAAAGAGTAAAGAAGAATTTTGGTGGAAAAAAGAAGTGGATTTTGAATGAACGGTGAAGTTCTAGGGCACGTTCCACCCGCGCCAAACACTGCGAGAATGCACAGAAAAATCCTTTTCAAGGAGGCGATTTTTGGTGGAGAGAAGGAGGGAGAATTGCCTCGAAATTAATCTTTGAATTTGGAGCAAAACAGAAGTTTGGAGAGGACGGCTTTCGGAAGGAAGACGACGAGAAGATGAGTCGTCTCATAAACAGGTTTTCCGTTTTAAAAACAATGAACCCGATGGAAGTTGGTGGGATTTACAAGTTTGCCATTGAGTCGACTCATGGGGGTCGACTCATGAAGTTCAGAAAATCAGGAAAAATGCAAATAAATTCCAGAAAAATTCAAAATTTTGGGAGAAAGAATTTTGCTCAATGATAAGTTTTTAGAGTGATAAAACTGAGCTTTTGGAACCAGGATAGATGTTGAAAATTGAGCTCTAAGGATTTTGACATCTATTCTTTGGAAATTGAGAAATTTCAGACAAATGGATCTAGAATTCCTAGATTTCTCCTAATTTCACAGAATCTTTCCTCACTAAGGGCCTTTGTAAAGATATCAGCTAATTGATTTTCAGTGCAAACATATTCAAGAATTATATTTTTGTTTTGAACATGTTCTCTTATAAAATGATGTCTTATCTCAATATGTTTAGATCTTGAGTGTTGTATTGGATTTTTAGATAGATTTATAGCACTTGTATTATCACATTTTATTGGTGTTTCATTAAGTTTGATTCCAAAATCTTCGAGTTGTTGCTTAATCCACAAGATTTGAGCACAACAACTTCCGGCTGCAATGTATTCGGCCTCAGCCGTAGACAGTGCTACCGAATTTTGTTTCTTGCTAAACCATGAGATTAGGTTAACTCCAAGAAATTGGCAAGTTCCACTTGTGCTTTTTCTATCTAATTTACATCCAGCAAAATCAGCATCAGAATATCCTAACAAATTAATTTGTGAGTCCTTAGAGTACCATAACCCTATAGTTTGTGTACCATTTAAGTATCTAAGGATTCTTTTAACAGCATTCAAATGAGATTCCTTAGGATTAGATTGATATCTTGCACATAAGCAAACACTAAACATGATATCAGGCCTACTTGCAGTTAAATATAATAATGAGCCAATCATACCTCTATAGTATTTTAAGTCTACGCTTTTACCTTCATCATCCTTGTCAAGCTTACATGAGGGACTCATTGGTGTGCCAATTGGTTTGCAGTTCTCCATTCCAAATCTTTTGAGTAGTTCCTTGGTGTACTTGCTTTGGGTGATGGAGATTCCCTCTTTTGATTGTTTGATTTGGAGTCCGAGGAAGAAGGTGAGTTCTCCCATCATGCTCATCTCGAACTCTCCCTGCATAAGCTTAGCAAAGTCTTGACAAAGGGATTCATTAGTAGACCCAAAAATTATGTCATCAACATAAATTTGTATAATTAGCATATCATTTTGGTTTCTTTTAATAAATAGAGTTGTATCCACATTGCCTCTTGAGAAACCATTATTTAGTAGAAATTTGCTTAGCCTTTCATACCATGCTCTAGGTGCTTGTTTTAGACCATATAAAGCTTTATTTAATCTAAAGACATGATTGGGAAAAGCATGATTTTCAAATCCAGGGGGTTGTTCTACATATACTTCTTCAGAAATATATCCATTTAAAAATGCACTTTTAACATCCATTTGAAATAGTTTGAATTTCATAAAGCAAGCATAAGCAAGTAGAAGTCTAATGGCTTCTAATCTAGCAACAGGTGCAAAGGTTTCATCAAAATCAATTCCTTCTTCTTGATTATATCCCTTAGCAACCAGTCTTGCTTTATTTCTAATTACATTTCCATGCTCATCTAATTTGTTTCTAAAGACCCATTTTGTGCCAATTATTGAATAATCTTTAGGTCTTTTCACTAAGGTCCAAACATTATTTCTTTCAAATTGACTGAGTTCTTCTTGCATAGCATTAATCCAGTTATGATCATTTTCAGCTTCTTCAAAAGTTTTAGGTTCAAGTTGAGATACAAAAGCACAATGATTAAGTTCATCTCTAAGTGAAGAACGTGTTTTTACCCCATGCATAGGATCTCCGATAATTAATTCCTTAGGGTGGTTGTGAACATACCTCCATTCCTTGGGTAAGTCATTTGTACCTTGAGGTTGTTCTTGAATTTCTTCACCTTTCTCATTTTGTTCATCTTCTTGATCCTTGTCTTCTGGAGTTGCTGAATCTTTTAGAGTGATCTCCTTCATACCTTCTATTAGTGGATCTGCATCATCAACACCCTTATTCTTCCTTGAAGGAAGATCGTTAGATTCATCAAAGACAACATGTATGGACTCCTCAACTACTAAGGTTCTTTTGTTGAACACTCTAAATGCTTTACTAGTGGAGGAGTAGCCTAGAAGGATTGCTTCATCTGATTTTGCATCAAATTTACCAAGTTTTTCTTTGCCATTATTTAATACAAAACATCGGCAACCAAAAACATGAAAATAGGCAATATTTGGTTTTCTTCCTTTCCAAAGTTCATAGGGGGTTTTCTTTAAAAATTGTCTTATTAAAGCACGATTTAAAATGTAACATGCTGTGTTAATAGCTTCCGCCCAAAAATATTTTGGAAGGTTGCTTTCACAGAGCATGGTACGGGCCATTTCTTCTAAGGTTCTATTTTTCCTTTCAACTACCCCATTTTGTTGGGGTGTCCTAGGAGCAGAGAAGTTGTGGCCAATTTCATTTTCATCACAAAAATTTTCAAAGTCATAATTTTCAAATTCTGTTCCATGATCACTTCTAATATTTTGAATTGAAAACCCTTTTTCATTAGTGACTTTTCGATGAAATTTCGTGAAAATTTGAAAAGTTTCATTTTTGAGAGCTAAAAAGAAAACCCAAGTAAAACGAGAGTAATCATCAATTATTACAAATCCATATCGTTTTCCTCCTAGACTAGTGGTTTTAGTTGGTCCAAATAAATCCATATGTAAGAGCTCTAAAGGTCTAGAAGTTGAAATAGTGTTTTTGGATTTAAATGATATTCTAGTTTGTTTACCTAATTGGCATGCATCACAAATTCTATCCTTTTCAAAATTTAATTTTGGCAAACCGAGAACTAAATCCTTTTTGATTAATTTTGAAAGAGAATGCATGCTAATATGTGCAAGTCTACGATGCCACAGCCAACTAGTCTCATTTATTTTAGCATTTAAGGAAACTAGGCATTGCATGTCTAATTTAGTTAAATCATTCAAGTCTACCATATAAACATTGCCATGCCTATGTCCTATAAATTTAATGCCATCGTTAATAGGACTCGTCACAATGCATACAGATGATTCAAAACTTACTTTATACCCTTTATCACAGAATTGACTAATGCTAAGTAAGTTATGCTTTAAACCTTTAACAAGTAAAACATTCTCAATGTATTTGGAGGGAGTGATACCAATGTTACCTATCCCGATGATCTTTCCTTTGCCATTATCTCCAAAGGTGACCATCCCTCCATCCTTAGCATCAAGCGTGATGAATTGTGATTCATCACCAGTCATGTGTCTCGAGCATCCGCTGTCAAGATACCATTTCCTGTTTCCTTCTTGGGATGCTAGACACACCTGCAAGCACAGATCAAGTTTCTGTCTTAGGTACCCAAGCTTTCTTGGG
The DNA here is from genome assembly GCF_000442705.2 of Elaeis guineensis. NCBI lineage: Eukaryota > Viridiplantae > Streptophyta > Magnoliopsida > Arecales > Arecaceae > Elaeis > Elaeis guineensis. Next base: position 21,387,926 of record NC_025997.2, read on the forward strand.
TCCTTTCAGGTTAGTCAGAATGGTTCCTTTTGGAACCCATATTTTCTTTGTGTTTGCATATTTGTTAATAAGACATGTGTATGATTTATGTCCTATTCTTCCACATTTAAAACAAGTAATATTTGTAGGCTTTTTGCTTGAATAATTTGCATAAATATCCTTCAAAAATTTTTGTTTCTTCAGGGGTTTATAACCAAGTCCAGCCTTATCATATATAGCTTTCTGATTATCAAGGATCATATTTAGCTTGTTTGAACTTAAGGTGAACTTATCTACTATAGATTTCAGTTTGTTAATTTCATCCTTAAAGTTTTGATTTTCTTGAATCAATGTGAATTTTTCAATTGAAAGAATTTCAGCTTGTTTCACTAAGGACTGATTTTCCAATTTCAGCTCTTTGTTTTTCTTCCCTAGTTTCTTTAATTCATCAATTGAATCATAGAAAGCTTCATGCAATTCTTCAAAAGTAAATTCACTAGTGGATTCAGAAGTTACCTCATTTTCATGTGCCATCAGGCACAGATTGGCTTGTTCGGTTGAGGTTTCCTCGTCGGAGCTTGAGTCATCACTCGCACTCCAGGTCGCCATCATTGCCTTCTTTTTGAATTTCTTTGGACCTTTCTTCAATTGAGGACATTCGGATCTGAAATGTCCTGGCTTCTTGCACTCGTAGCATATAGGGGTTTGATCTTTCTCCTTTTCTATGCTTTGATCCCCTTTTGTAAATTTCTTTCTCATCCCCTGTTTCCTTTTTCTTAGAAACTTCTTGAATTTCCGGGTGATGAGAGCCATCTCCTCATCCTGATCTTCATCTTCAGAGTCATCTGTTTCATAATCAGGTGAAGTTGTGGATTTGAGGGCAATGGTTCTTTTCTTTTTGATTTCATCCTCTTGATGTTGCATCATGCTAAGTTCATGAGTCATCAAGGATCCAAGAAGCTCTTCTAGAGGTAGAGTGTTCAAGTCCTTTGCTTCTTGGATGGCAGTCACCTTGGCTTCCCAAGTTCTTGGCAGTGACCTGAGAATCTTCCTTACAAGTTCACTGTTAGTATAAGATTTGCCAAGACTCTTTAAACCATTGATTATATCAGTAAAACGAGTAAACATAGCAGTTATGGACTCATCATGCTCTATTTTGAACAATTCATATTTATGTACAAGCATGTTTATTTTAGACTCTTTTACTTGATTTGTTCCCTCATGGGTGACTTCTAACCTATTCCATATTTCTTTAGCAGATGCACAAGTAGAAATGCGATTAAATTCACTAGCATCTAGTGCACAATAAAGAACATTCATAGCTTTGGCATTTAATTATGCTAATTTCTTGTCAACCTCATCCCATTCTTTCTCGGGTTTGGTTGACTCCTCACCATCTATAATCTTGGTGGGTGTGTGAGGACCATTCACTATGATACTCCACATATCATAGTCGAGTGCTTGTATGAAAATCTTTATCCGAGCTTTCCAATAGGTGTAATTAGACCCATTGAAAAGTGGAGGTCGGTTTGTTGATTGCCCCTCGGCTAGAGAAGTTCCAACATGGGTTGCCATAGATCTTTGGCTCTTTGATTGTTAGATCAAAGAAGGGCTAGAGCACTGGCTCTGATACCACTTGTTGCCCAGCTATGCAACCCAAGAGGGGGGGTGAATTGGGTTTCTAAAAATTTTAAGCCCAACAAATGACTTATGAAGAACAAAACAATGGCTTTAAATCAATATTAATTAACTAAAGCAGTATTGCAAGGATATAATAAAGAAATAAGATAAAGCGATAAAGCACACCACAAACACAAGGATTTATAGTGGTTCGGTGCTAACCTTGCACCTACGTCCACTCCCCAAGATCCCACTTGGGAATTTTAATCCACTATCCTTTGTATTCAACCCGAATACAAAACGTCGGAAACTCCGACACTAGCTATCCCAAGCTAGAATACAGGACGTCGGAAACTCCGACCCTAGCTATCCCAAGCTAGAACACTTGTTTCCCGGGTACAAGCCAACCCACAACACTCCGATTTCAGGTTCGGATCAACCTTTCCTTGTTTTGGAAATCCTCCAAAAACAAGAGCAAAAACTCACAAAGAGTAAGAATATTTAGAGCACAGATGAATACAAAAACAGCTCCTTAAATGAGCAAATATAACAATAAAAGCTTTACTCAAATGAAGAACCCCTTTTTCAGATTTTCTCAAGATGAATGAACAGTTGAACGCTTGAGAAGAGGTTGATTGTTGATTGAAGATCTCTTGAAAACTTTGAACGATCTCTAGCTCAAGGTTGAAACGATAGGCGTGAAGAATTCTCTCCTTGAAAGATCTTCCTTTTCTCTTTCACAATCTCTCTGGTATATTGTGGATCCTCTCTCTTTTTCTCTATGGATATTTCTTTGATCTCAGGCTTTTTCTTGCAAATTTCGGATCCTCTCTTCTGTTCTTCCCTTTTTCCTCTCTTTTCTTCTCTACATTTGATTTCACGTTTGATCCGCTATTTAATCTGCAATTTCTTTCATCATTTAAAGCATTTTGTAGCATTAGAAGCAAGAGAAAACAATTTAGGCAGATAAAGAGCCGTTAGAGGATTTTTAGGAAGCATAAATGGCAATTAAAACGGGCAAAAAAAATAGCCGTTGCTGACATTTCCCGTCGCAGGGGTCGACTCATGAGTCGACTCATGCTTCAGGAGTCGACTCATGAGTCGACTTCTGTTGCAACAGACCAGAAGATCTGATTTCTGAATTTTTCGGTTCAAATCAGCAGGGGTCGACTCATGAGTCGACTCATGCCTTGTGGGTCGACTCATGAGTCGACTCACAGGTCGTGCCAAGCCAAAAAATCCAGCGTGCCATGGGAATTTTTTCGTGCCATTCAGCTCATAGTGCCATGAGTTGACTCATGAGTCGACTCATGCACTTTAAACCTTCATAACTTCAAAAATATTAGTCCAAACACAATGAAATTTTCACCAATAGATTTCAAATCATTTGTTCTACCAAATGGTACTATCAAATCAGGATTTTAGCAAAATTACGATTTTGCCCTTGAAGAGCATAAGGACTTTTTCAATTGTTTGTATCCCTTCAATCTGCTTTGTAATCATCAAAATCAATCTAGGAGCAACAGTTTGGTTGTTATCACAGTTCTCCATAGACTTAGGAGAAGCATCCTTCATCCTTGGGATAGTGTTGGAATTTCATGATTTCATGCATGCAAAAAGTTTTCAAAACGCATACACAGTAAAAATTTAAAAATTTAGATTAAATCTAATTTAATCTAAGTATGCATAAGATCAAATCTTAAAATCATAAAACAAGATCGACATATGTGAGATAGAATTTAGATATAAAAATTAAATAAAAAAAATAGAGAAGATCAAATCTTTACACCTTGACACGGATCGATCTACACTGCGAACTGATGATCATGGATATCTTCTGAAGGTCCCTTGAAATCGCACAAGTGTTTGGCCTCTATGGGTATCCACATGAGACTTCGATCTGATCAGAAGCTTTTTAATCTCATTGGAGTGCTAGCTCTCTTGCAGAGATCGCATCTTGATGGTTGAAATTTTTTTTCTCTCAAGACAATCTTCGAAAAGAAGAAGAAAATAGGAGGATGATGATCTCTATGCTATAGATTATGAGAAGAACCCTTTCTTCTCTTTTCTTCCTAAAACTCATGCACCAAATCTTTACGCAAGAGATGTAAGAATATTTGTCTAACTCTTGAATAAAGAGAAGAAAAAAATCCATATCCAAACTACGACAAAAGATTGGAGAGAAGAGTCTCCCAACAACCAACCTTTGATTGTTGGTAAGAAAGAAAGGATAGGAGCACACATACCTCACGCCCCTTGGACCTTCAAGCTGTGCCTCTCTCCCTTGGATTTTCATGCATGCCTCCCCTTAATTTTGGCATCAAAATCTGATCTCATTTGGTTGGTTAACGCCCACATATGGTGCCATATTTAAATAAGAGAAGAGATAGAGTTTAGGTAGGAGATAAGAGTCCAAACTTCCTTGGACTCTACAATTTTTGTGCTGCCCAACCTTTCTGAATTTTGTGCCCCATATCTCATGGAGAAAAGGAGAGAAATGTGAACTTCTTACATGCTAAAGAGGAGAGGGCGTTGAATATTTTGTGGCATCCAAATATGAGTGGGCATGGGCTTCTTATGGCGCATGGAGGAAATGGAGTCCAATCCACATGGGACTCCTCTTTAGGTGGCTGATTTAAATCAAATAAAATCTCAACCAATTCTAATCATATTAAAAATTGATTAGACCCAAATAGATTAAAATTCTAATCTGATTAGGCTCAAACTATTGAGATTAAATGTCACTTAATTAGAAAAAGAGTCCTAGCCCTTTTGGACTCTCTTGGTGCTTGAGTCAAACTCAATTTAATTCTAATATGATTAGGATTTAGTACACCCATGAAGAGGAGAATTTTTAGTCCAAATAAGAATTCAAACACTCTTAGTTAGATCCTAATCTAATTAAGAATTAGGTCAAACCCAAATCTTAATCAAACAAGAAATTATTCTCCCATATAATTTGGTTATTTCATAACCCAATTAAGCTTGATCAAATCAAACCCATGTCAAGTCAAATTAAATTTAATTTAATTAGACTTGATGAAAGCCCCATTGCTTAATCAAATTGAGCTAATTAGCAAACCAATTACTAATTATTTCTCCTATAACTCACTAACTCTTTAGCAAGTTACTTAATTGTAACTTTTGCATTAGATTAATCATCAATCAAATTGATAATTGAATTCTATCACGATTCATAATCATATTCAACCATCTGATCAGTCAAAAGCCTCTTTATGTATGACCCTATAGATTTTATTCTATCTGATAGTGAGATATATTGTGTTCTCTATCATAATATCATTAAAATTCTTTTCAATGGGTTAGAACCATTTCAACTCTACCCTTCAAAGATCATCGATCATCGAGATGATGCTCGTGGATCTCACAATCCATCAATGACACCTAGCAGTATATAGTGGCAACTCAGTAGAATAAAAGGTGATGAACCTCTAGGTGCAGTTAACGTATGATACAATCTCTCTATCATGAGTTCTGACCAATGGCAAGTCATGGATGAATCATCAAATCTCATCATCGGTCCTATGATAGATTCAATTAGCTCTAGTCCATGTATGATTCTCATGAAAACTCTTTTCCATTAATCACACTGCTATGGTCATAGACTTAAGGACTCAGCTTCTTAAATTTCATAGGACTACTCTCTTCTGCTAGGATCGATAGATTCCTTCTAGGTGCGCATCCTACTCCTACAGTAAATCAATTATCGCCAACATCTACTATAAAGACTCATTGAGTCAATGTTTATGTGTAATCAAACTCCAACAATCTCACTGCGAGCAGCTGTAGCACCGCAGGTCAAAGGATCAGCCACACTACTGCAGCATCAAAAAAGTCACTAACGAGTGAACAGACATCCATGTGACTTCTCATGTTGGTCACGCTCAGTGCTAGTTGTTCTCTAACAACCACCTGCACTCTCGCTCCAGTGTCATTACACCGTAGATTCGAGACTCATTAGTCTGAAAGAAGCGATCCATGCATCTGTCTATCTGGATCAATCACCATCCTCATGATGATCCTATGATCGGGAGCAATTTAAGAATTAACCATTAATGACACATGTCTCAACTCTTTGAGAATATGTGTCATCATATTGTTAATTTCTTAGATAATTCATGGATATATAAAATATGAATGATAATATAAATACCCAATAAGTATAAAATCATGTCCTAGTAATATGATATGCGTCAGTCAAGATTGATTTCTAGGGCATACATCCAACAATCTTCCACTTGCACTAAAGCCAATCTGCCATGTATTAAGCCCTATCTTCTCAAGATAGGCTTTAGTCTTTGGCTAGCTAAGTGACTTATTAGTGGGTTAACCACATCTCATGTAAAATTTGCTCTCTGCACCTCTATGTATTTCTACTTGAGGTAGTCACATATTCTGTTGCTCTATGTGCTTGAATATCTGGTGAGATCTAGGCTCCTTAGCAAGGACTATGATGCTATTGTCTTTGCAGTATAGTGTCATGACATCTAATGACATGACATCCAATTTTGTAACTATTATTAGAACTAGAATGCATCCTACATATCTACAGTGTACTCAGCTTCTATCGATCGATTGCTTGGAACCCTTTCAAGAAATCAAATCACGATTACACAGGAACACACTCAATGATGTAGATATTCTACCATTATCATCAGACATAAAATCTGAATTGGTGTATCTTCTCACTCCTAGCTTTGACTCTTCTTCAAAAATTAAGAACAAATCTTTAGTTCTTCTCAAGTACTTAAGAATATTTTCACAGCAATCCAGTGCTCTCAGTCTGGATACAACTGATATCTACTCATGACATTTATAGTATTAACTATATCAGTTCAAGTACATTACATGACATACATCTATGCCCAAGAGGATAGCAGACTCCTCTCCGACATTTCTATGCTGAATTCTTTCAGCATCTACTCTCTGTACTTTATCTATGAAAATACAAGCATCTAATTACATCTATCTCTATAGATCTTTATATTCTCAGAATATAGGATGCTTGCTTTATATCTTTCATGAAGAATTCTATATACAACTATATTTTAACCGATATCAATATTGGACACTCCCATTGATCTTTTTGAAAACTCAGAATTTTTTATTTCTGATCAAATAATTTGATCATATCATCGAGATGAACATTCCAACTCCAAGATTATTACAGATTTTATGATCTCTTATCATGAGAAGTGAAATCTATAAGCTACTCTATATAGAAATCTTCAAAAGATATATAGTCAGAAAAGCTATTTCATATCTCTTTCTTGGAGTCGATGTCTAACATCATCTCGTTGTAGGTTTTGAGATCATCTCTATGTTTCCTATCTCTCATGAGAAATAATTTTTCTCTACATTCTCTGTTAAGCATACCTAAGTACCTTTCGAGAGGATGGGAGATCCTACTATATGTATGAGGTGGAGGAGGAATATATGTATACTGGCTCATCATGAGTAGGTTCTTTAGGTCTTATGGCTCGTTGCTCTTCAGAGACACTCTTCGAGCTTAACTTTCCTCCCACTGCTACATCTTAGATAAATAATTTTTCAAGAAGATAACATGATGGGTCACAATCACATTGTGATCCTTTCAAAAAAAAGTAGTATACCAAACTCTTTTAGGATGAGCTTTATAAACCTATCCTCTAACATATCCATCTGTTGTCCTTGACATAGGCTGAATATCCTTGAATTTTGAAATAACCAAGATTCAGTTCTCACCATGCCATATCTCATACGATATGGTAGGAACAGATTTAGATAGAACCAAATTCTATAGAAATAAAGCATGTCCCTAAAAAAACAAAATAAATCAGTGAAGTCCATCATGGATTGGACTATATCTCATATAGTCTTATGGTAATTTTTAATTATCTCGTTGAGCTGAGATGTACTAAGAGGGGTCCAATATGAAACTATGCATTTTATGAGATAATTAAATTTTTTTTTCTTTGGTATTGCATCCTCAATCTGATCAAAAGTATCTTCAGAAATTTTTGATTTATTTCTCTAATTTACATCTGAATTCTTTGAACCTCTCAAAAAATTTTAGATTTGTATCTCATATACTTACCTATACCATGACTGATCATCGATAAAGGTAACAAAGTAGAGACCACTTCCCTTTATTAGCACATCAAATGGGCTACACACATCAAATGTGTACAAGGATAAGTATCTCAGTAGTCTTTTTTCTCTTATCCCATAAGAGTGGTTTGGTTATTTTTTTCTCAAAGAGATGATGCACAAACTAGATATTACTCATAGTCAATGAGCCAAAAATCCATATTTCTTTCAGTTTGTTAATCATTTCTCTCTATACAATCCAGCCACATATACTTAAGGTCTATCTCAACGTTGGATCTCTCAGATCCAATGGCATTCACTGCTTGCTCAATTAAGTTCACAGATGCATCACCATGCAAATTATAGAGACTGTCTCTAAGAACTAAATCCAAATGATAATTACAAAGGATAGATGCCCATGACATAGTAGCAACTCTTTCCTATGTCAATTTTAAGGGTTACTTCCTCAGTCTTCTTCTTCCATAGACTCTATACTAAAGTGCATAAAAGTACTAGAGTCTAAAACCAATTGAAAGAAAAAAAATTATAAGGATAATATTGAGTAATTTTGACATGCCTACTCAAGATGTGTCCTTGTTTCTTTAGGCTGTCAAGTATACCTCTAAACTTTTCAAGATTTCTTAGTTGCCAAATTTTTGATCAATTCAGATAAGATGCCAAAAATGTCATTCATATGGTAGTTTACTATAACTATCTATACAAACTAAAAAGGGATCACAGGATCAAATCCATAAGCAATTCCTTATGCATAGTCATGTCGAGCCTTTTAAGCTCCTTAATATCCTTGATCATTATCAATAACGATCATAGACTGGCTGTCCATCACGCATCTCATGTATTGTGTGACTCTGATCACCTCACAACACTTGTGGATGAATCAATATGTTGTTGGCATTGTACATGTGCTCATGCATATGTTGGAGTTCATCTAACATGGACTTCAACATATAGCACCTATCTTTATTGCCATTCTCCATCCAATCATCAAGTATAGCTCATTGACTTTGGGTTGGATAGGCTGTTGACATTAGAATAATCTGGTAGAGAATATTGCTTAATTTCTAAAATTAAAATGATTCTTAGATTTGTGAGCCAGTCTATGTAATTGATTTCGGTTAAACAGTTGATATCTAGGACTTGAGCTAGAGGGTTCAAAGTTGATACAATAACAGCAGAGAGTAAAAT